>NC_040034.1:16234583-16351788 GCF_000972845.2 Larimichthys crocea | reverse complement strand
TCCAATAGTTGAAGATATTTTAGAATGGAACAGCAGACAACAGAGTGATATCCTTTGAGCCGCCTCTCTATCATGGCAAAATGTCAAAGAATAAAGTAAGATTAGAGTCGTGCAAAACTAATGATGTAAAAGTTGGCCAGCCTTAGCTCCTCAAACAGCTCTAGAGCTGAAGGAGCCCTGATAACAAAGATTCAATCACCTTCAGGCTAAGCTCAGACTCCATGAGTTTAAAAAGCTCTTTATTCAGGGACTATGAGCCTTTCCGCGAATGCATCAGGCACAATAAAGCTGGGTGAAATACGACCAAAGTAATGAGCAAAGTTATATTGTTGTTTAGCTTAGCATTAGGAATGCTGGCCCTTTATAACTTAATTTATGGATTTATGTGTGCCCTCAGACTCACCGCCTACATTTTACATTTAAAGCACTGCTGATGGAAATAGAAAACCTACTCAAACATCACCTGACTCATCATTGGCAAACTAATTTTGGCTGACCATGTACCATTCGATAAGGTTAACGGAACTGAGTATGCCAAATGTGCTTTATATATTCTTTAATGTTTTTAGACATTCAGTACTTTATAAGTCAAGGTATAAGGCCAACTTTTACATCATTAGTTTTGCACGACTCTAATCTACTTTATTCTTTGACATTTGCCATGATAGAGAGGCGGCTCAAAGGATCACTCTGTTGTCTGCTGTTCCATTCTAAATATCTTCAACTATTGGATTGATGCTATGGCATTCTGTGCAGACGTTCATGGTGCCCAGAAGATGAACCTAATGATAGCAATCCCGACTTCTCCTCTTGTGGCATCATGAGGTCAACATTTGTGGTTTTGGATGAAATGTCCGACAGCTATTCAATGTCACCCAGGATGAACTGTCTCACTTCTCTTCTAGCGCCACCATCAGGTCAAAATATTTTTATATTGCTGATGTGCAAAAACAGGACATTTCCATTAGCCTCAGCTTTACTTTCTGTTCAGTGCAAAAAGCAGATTTTAGTATGCTACCACAATAAACTAAAGCACATAATATTGTGTAACAGTGTAATAGATGGTATATATATATATATATATTAGGGGTGTGACGAGATCTCGTGTGACGAGACCTTGCGAGATGAAAATTTGCGAGATTTCTCGTCGGATTGGAATCGGTCTCGCGAGATTTGTTGTCCAACAAGCAGCTGGAAAACACATGCATAACTATTTGTGACGCCCCCGCCACTTTTAAATAGAAATAAAAAACAGGCTGAGAGGGAGGTTGAAAACACAGGAGAGAGGCATCTATCCCTCTCAGTGGCTGCCCTTGAAGTGGTGGCAAGACCACTGCTCCCGATATCCTTTGCTGTCTCAACTTGCCAAAGCGTGCCTTGCTGTCCCTGCTACCTCTGTTCCCAGCGAGCGCATCTTTTCCACAGCTGGAGACATAGTCAATGCGCAAAGATCCCAACTACTGCCAGAGAATGTGGACATGCTAATATCTGAACAGGATGTGTAGTTGTCAGTGACAACATGATACATCTTTGTATCACAGAGAAAACTTCTTGTTTTGCACATATTGTTTGCACTTGAAAAAAGGAGAAATAATTTTATTGATTTTATTTTAACTTTTATAAAATTTTATTTTATTTCCAATTTGTAGAGGAAGAAGTGACATACTTGTCAGTGACATGCTTGGTTATCTGTTTGCACTATTGCAGTCTGTACTGACAGAGAAGAACCTTTTGTTTGCACATATTGTTTGCATTGGAAAAAAAGGAGGAATATAATATATATATATATATTATATATATATATATATATATTTTTTTTTTTTTTTTTTTTTTTTACTATTTCAACTTTTATAACATTTTATTTTAGTTTCAATCGTAGAGGAAGAAGTTAATTAAGAAGTTCCTTTCAGGATCTGCACAATCTTGCTCTTTGACTCTTCGTAGAGTTTCGGAATTACTGTACGAGTAAAATGTGTGCGTGATGGGATAGTGTATTTTGGTTCTAGTGTGTGGAGAAGGCGCCGGAATCCTTTATTTTCTACCACAGAAAATGGCCTCATATCAGCAGCAATGAAAACACCTATGTCTCTCGTTATTGCTGTGGCTCTGGCGCTTGACGGTGTGAGTTGAGGTCCGAATGTGTGCGTCAGCGTTGTCTGGTTTTTTGGCGTTTTCTTCGGTGCAGTTGTGGATTTGAGTACTGCGCTGTGGTGGTGCTGTAAATGTCTTTGCATTGTGCTGGTATTAGCTGCGCTGTATGGCATTGTTAGCTTGCAGTGTCTGCATATTGTCCGTGTCTTATCACTTACTCTCTTGCCATTTATCATTTCTGCCGGAAACCCAAAATGCTGCCAGACAAAAGATTTGAAAGTGGTGGGGGCATCTTCCATTCCAATACCTGTATTTTCCGACGTCATTCGGCTGCTTGTTGGATCACAATTTAAAAGTGGCGGGGGCGTCGCAAATAGTTATGCATGTGTTTTCCAGCTGCTTGTTGGACAACAAATCTCGCGAGACCGATTTCCAATCCGACGAGAAATCTCGCAAATTTTCATCTCGCAAGGTCTCGTCACACGAGATCTCGTCACACCCCTAATATATATATATATATATACCATCTATTACACTGTTACACAATATTTATGTGCTTTAGTTTATTGTGGTAGCATACTAAAATCTGCTATTTTGCACTGAACAGAAAGTAAAGCTGAGGCTAATGGAAATGTCCTGTTTTGCACATCAGCAATATAAAAATATTTTGACCTGATGGTGGCGCTAGAAGAGAAGTGAGACAGTTCATCCTGGGTGACATTGAATAGCTGTCGAGACATTTCATCCAAAACCACAAATGTTGACCTCATGATGCCACAAGAGGAGAAGTCGGGATTGCTATCATTAGGGTTCATCTTCTGGGCACCATGAACGTCTGCACAGAATGCCATAGCAATCAATCCAATAGTTGAAGATATTTTAGAATGGAACAGCAGACAACAGAGTGATATCCTTTGAGCCGCCTCTCTATCATGGCAAAATGTCAAAGAATAAAGTAAGATTAGAGTCGTGCAAAACTAATGATGTAAAAGTTGGCCAGCCTTAGCTCCTCAAACAGCTCTAGAGCTGAAGGAGCCCTGATAACAAAGATTCAATCACCTTCAGGCTAAGCTCAGACTCCATGAGTTTAAAAAGCTCTTTATTCAGGGACTATGAGCCTTTCCGCGAATGCATCAGGCACAATAAAGCTGGGTGAAATACGACCAAAGTAATGAGCAAAGTTATATTGTTGTTTAGCTTAGCATTAGGAATGCTGGCCCTTTATAACTTAATTTATGGATTTATGTGTGCCCTCAGACTCACCGCCTACATTTTACATTTAAAGCACTGCTGATGGAAATAGAAATCCTACTCAAACATCACTCTGACTCATCATTGGCAAACTTAATTTTGGCTGACCATGTACCATTTGATAAGGTTAACGGAACTGAGTATGCCAAATGTGCTTTATATATTCTTTAACGTTTTTAGACATTCAGTACTTTATAAGTCAAGGTATAACAATCTGGCAAAGTGTGTGTCATGGTGGAAGTGGAGTCCAAGTGGAGGTATGCATTGAAAGCTGCAGCATTAGGCTTCAATTAATCCTAAAAACACTGTTCAGATCAATCAATCAGATTAACACCATCTGGCTCAGGAGAGAAATATCTGTGACAAACCACCTTGTCGAGATGCAGCTGAATAACATTAAATAATTGGCCTTTGGATGTCAAACAGTCAAAGAATATAGAAAAACAGTAGATCTAACAGTGAGTCAGAAATAATTAGTCATTGTAACTGAGGCAGTTCGTGAACTGTAAAGTCCTTCACAACCTTACTGCAGTTGCTCTGAGAGGTGGTTATCCACAAGTGATATCATCAGTGTGGAAACCGCTTTCTCTAAATCACTGGATAAAAAAGGCGGCTCGCTGTCTATAATTGCCTCAAGCTAAAAAATTATAATTAGTTGTCCTCTAGAGGGCCTTGAACTGTTGCATATTTAAAACAAGAGGGAAATGAACCAAAAGTGAAGCTGTTAATTACTAATAGAATATCTGTAGCAAATGTACCAAGGACCTCCTTCAGGAATTTAACTGAAATAACACTCACGAGGCAGGAAAGAGAACTCAGGTGAGATATGGTTTCTTTTAAAGTCACAGCCAAAATAGGTTGGTCTTAAGGGGAAGGTGTGATTGGCAGGGAAAAGCCTTGAGCTTGATGTTTGGCAGCTTTTTAGTGATTTGACTCCTACTTGTTCTTTAGGGAGGCTTTATTGTTGTGACTGGAAGAGGGCATGACAGCAGCCTCTTACATTAAACAGTATCCTAAAGTTCTGACAATTCTTAGAGATAACAAAAAAGTTGATATTGTACCCTAAAATGTTTCTGGTGTGTTGACATTAGATTGTTTTTGAATAGAACAAGAAGTCAGATGGCCCCTAGTGTCTTTCCTTTTGGCTCCCAGCAAAGAAGATAAGATGTTTTTAAGATAAAAAACATCAGCTAACTTGTATTAAGCTTGTCATTTTAGGAGTTTGTAGTGGCTTTAAATAAAAAAAATTAATTCTAGTGTTGGCAAAACATTTGAATTGATCAGCAGCATAGAGATCAATGTTGGCAAGTTGATCTCTTTAGTCCAACAACTATTGGATGCCATGAAATGTTGTACTGACATAGTTGTGTTTGTGTGGGGTCATGAAATATTTCATCTTCTACTAGATGGATTGGCACAAAATGTAGAACAATCGTGGTTCCTAGAGGATAGACCCTAATGATTCCAGTGATCCCTTTCTTGAGGTACCTCTATGACTTTGACACTTGGTACAGACATTCTTGCTCCCCTTGGGATTAACTTTGATCCACTGACTTAGTGCTATGAGCACCATGTAGCACTATGATCAATTCAAAATATTCATTGTCTACTAGGGTTGTCATCTGTCCTGTAAAATTAAGATCATCCTGTATTGAAAAATATAATACACTCTCCATTACTGAATCCATATAGGATGCGATTTGTCCTGTATTTTTGTGCAATGCCAACTCTAAAACATGTTTTCACGTGGTTGAAGTGACAGAGATATAGTGCAGAAGAATCAGAATTTGTGGAAGAAAGTGACACCTACCAAGACAGGCCAGTTGTCAGTCGCTCAAAGTCATTGTTGCCCTGGTCACGGAGACTCAGATGCATGGTCTTTTAAAAAAAACAACTGCAAATACCTCCAGGCTGTAAGCAGAGTGAGGCTGTCCAAACACAGGTGTGAATGGCAGATGGATGACGAGTGGACTAATCCTGTCAATGGACTGTCTGACCTGAAGCTACATTCCCTCAGTCTGGAAAAGGCTTTATTTCAGTGCTTAAATCCAGGAGAGATGCTCTGGATATTATTTTATTTATGTTATATTTTGACAAATAAAAGGAATATCTTTCAGTCATCCACTATTGTCATCTCTGCGGTCTGTCAAGTCTTTTGCCATTGACAAGTTTCTTGCTTCCTCCAAATAAATAGTTTATTTTGACAGTCTGAACATTGTGTCTATGTCTATGATCTGACGCCTTGGTCTGATGCAACTCTGTTTACTCTTATTGACTCTTTATTTCCCTTACAGTCATGTTGAGAATATCAGAGGACACCCTAAATCTCAACCCCACACTTGATTTGTATTTCCCAGGCAACGGGCCGTTGGCAAGCTGTCCCTTATTTTTCCATATGGAAGGTGGCAAGCCTACTTACAGCACAACTGTTGTTTGTAACTGCAAATGTTAGCATCCTAACGCACTAAATTAACATAATTAATGTAGGAACTATACCAAGGGGCAACCTCAGTGGCTGTGATGTGAAGCCTATGTGGAAGTGCTGAAGAGACAGGGCTGCCAACATGGTGGCCAGATATTTAACCCAGGAACACTGTAAAGGAATGTTTTAAGATTTACAAAAGTAACATACACAAATAATCAAATGGCAGGAAAAATAAAGAGTGACTGTTATAATTCTTAACAGTTATACAATAAACTTTCACATTCCCAAGAAACATTTATAGCCTAATGGAAATGACAGGAAATGTGTTGCCTAACATAACAAACGTTTGTACACATTGCACTTTCTGTTTCAATATGATAGCATGAAGGAACACAGGTAGACTTCTCTTGAACAGGCTATATATGTTAGTAGATGATTTTTAGTCTAATTTATTGCCTCCCTAATATGCTAATAACATGTAAGCATGGAGTAGTCCCTCCAACATTGCATTTGACTGCTTTAGGAACTGAATTTGCAGCCTTTATAATTATTAGTATTATTTTTAAAAGTCAAAGTTAACTTTATTTGTTAACGTTGCCGTACAAGACATACAGAGAATTGTAATGACATTTCCCTCAAATCCCTGGTGCAAACGACAATACACATGAAATATTAAATATATATATATACAAGTTAAAAAGATATCTATCTAAATATGGCAAATCTTAAGGATATAAGCAGTATAAATATGGTAAATAAAGCAGTATGAACAGAGTGAACAGTATAAATATGGGTAAACAGTGATTGTAAACAGTTTGATGTACAGCAATTTACTGTACATGCAATTAAAAAAAAGTTAAAGTTTGTAAAGTAGGAGGCTGAAGAAGCAATCTCCTGTTGGCTAGAGACCTTGTTTTACTGAGATAGAGATAAAAAATCAAAATCACACTCATGAATAAGGGAAATATTTCAGCATATTACCTTGAAAGAGTATGGTCCACATTGAATATTGAATCCCCTCTTGTCTTACGCAGGAAAGTTAGTCTACAGTAAATGAAAGGCAGTGTGTTTGCTTTTTGCTTTTAGGTGATTAACTACCTTCATTTCTTTGCTCTTTACTGTTTTGTCTGTTATTTGTGTTTTATTGCATATATAATGTGTGTATATTTATCATTGTAATTGTATTTTGTATCCAGTTTTTACATAATTTTTCGTTTTCATACCCCAAGCAACTTCAATAAACAGATAAATAAACAAAACATTTAATGCAACACCTGAGTCCTCATGACCCCGCTGCGGGTTCACCAAACACACTATTATAAAAACATTCACGCTGATTGGTTGAAAGAACTGTCACTCATGCGTTTGGTCCCGCTCACGCTTCCTTCTGATTGGTCAGTCTTTGACTTTCCCTTTTCCCTATTGGTCGGTTCCGGTGAGCGCTCTGGACAGAGCAGGAAGAGATGTGAGCTGGCCGTCCGCCAGGTAAATATTCAACAGAGGATGCTAGCTGTTCTCATGTCCGACACGACAAACGGACAGCAACTCCCGAATAACCGGAGCAAAGATGAAACCACATGCTTCGTCGAGGACATTAAGGTATTGTACGAGAAGCGAGTGACTTTGTCTGTCACAGTTTGAGAATGGAGAAGTTACAGGGCGCGGCCTGCTGTCATTAGCCTGCCAGCTAGCCCCAGTGCTAACGTTGTGATGTGCAGCAGTTTAATAATAACTGCATCAAACACAGGACAACACGTCATTAGAGATAACAAAACTAACCGGACCGGGTCAGCAGCCTCTTGCAGTGACGTTAAAAACGACATAAAAATACAAAACACGTCAGATAACAACAGTACGTGATTGTTTGGAGAGCTGAGGATAATGCTCAGACCACAGAGCTGGGATTAGCTGGGCTAGGTGTGTGTGTGTGGTTTGTGTCAGGCTACAAAGTGAGCTGTCACTTTATCAATGGATTTACGCAGGGCCGTAAAGAGACAGGATTATGTGAAGATAGTAACCTGTGACGATATTAGCTCCACAAGTTCACTGTGTAAACAAAGCCCGGAGAAGATACTCCTCTGCTTTCTCTCGTCGTCTTGTTTAGCGTTGACCAACATACAACACCCAGACCGAAGCAAAGAAAGCTGCTGGGTGTGTTTACAAGTCTTTAAAGTTGTGTCATTTTGCTGATAGGCGAGATCAGATTGAAGTGAATGGACATGTTTTCAGTCAAGTTGCAGGGTTAAACATCTTTGTTACAGACTTTCATTTAGTTTGTTTTGAACATATATTACTCCACTACTACTGTTCTTCATACTTGGATTTTGTACCTGTGTCCAGTATTCACGTCAGTCGATAGATAAACTTTTTATTCACTGTTAAGTACAAAATCAAAGAGTGACTTTTTTTCAGATGTGTGTTTTTTGGGACGATAAACAGTCCCAGAAACTGTCCTAACTGTCAGGAGGGTTGATAACCTGACAAATACGCATGTGGCTGTGGTAGCTGATTTAAAAGTCGATAGTTACGGAGTTATTTACCCGTCACCACGTCCAAACCAAAACTGAAAACGTTAATGTGAAGTGTCGCTGATGGATGACGTGTTGTGATTCATTCAAATGGACACACAGTGTGTAAGAGGCACGCGCACACACACAACAAGTAACATTTAGGTGAAGTCGTCGTGCACATGTTTCCAAAACACTGTTTTATTTTAGTTAAAGCTGACCACATAAGTTGTGGTTTGCGTTTGCCATCTGTCTGATTTGACACAGTAAACAAACACAGCAGCCACAGCAAATTGGGTTAGTGTCTGGCAGGTAGCTCGTGTCAAGTCCCCTGTGAGAGCCAGATGTTTTGTTTAATTGCAGAGTGTCAAATTGAACAGATAATCACATTTTGATTCTTTAAAATGTGATATCTGTCAAAAAAAGTTTTTTCTTGTGTGAGAGGGACTGCTGGGTTTTGTTACATCTCAGTGGTTTTACAGCCGGCGTCATTTAAAGTGGATTAGATGAGGATTTGTGTTTGTGTGTGTGAGTCTGTTTGTGTCTGTAACAGTATTCGAGCTTTGTGGTCTTAAGCACGGGCTGACCGAGATCACAGCATACACTTGTGGATACGCACACACACACACACGCACACACACACACACACACGCAACGACGTTCCATCAGCCCCCTGCTGCTGCTGCACACAAACAAAATAAAATAATCCTGCCGAGGCAAAGTCCTCGTCACCAAACGCCGCCTATGTCCTCATGACATGCAAAGTAGCTGCAGTGCACATATAAGTGCACATAATTCTGGTCACGTGTTTGGTACGCAGACCAAACATTTTCCCCCTGTGCTCAGCTCCTGTGAAGAGTACTATACAAACGAGTTAAAATCACTGTATGATACAGTTATATACTAAGATAATGTACCTTCTTTCTAAATATGATGGCACCATGTGCAAAATGTTTTGAAATAATGAATGTTACCGTTTGCCTGCAGCTCTTCATCTAAGTAACACATTGAACAGACCGAGTGTACAGCTGACCATGAAGACATCTTTGTTCTCTTTCATAAATGAAAAAAACAAAAAAAAACAAAATAAAATAAAATAATTTATCTGTTGTCAGGAGATTTTATTTTCTATTTAATATCAACATGTGGTGAAGTTGGAGTGGCTGTTTTAAGCACTGTTTATCTGTTGTGTCTATTTACAATTCAAATAATTGTTTACTTGTGTTTATGATTTAAACCTATGTAATCTTAATCGTGTGTCATTACTTGACCTTGTTTTAGAATTGAATTCACTTTTCATAAGTTTGTTGTTGTCTTTTCAGTGCCGCCATTTTAATTTAAGAATTTAGTCTTAAGTGACTGTAGCTTCTTGTAAAACTTATGCTGCACCCATTGGTCGATCAAAAACGTATTCAAATAATTAAAATATTAAAACTGCATCTCTTTTCTTTTTCTTTGCCGTCCACATGGTTAATTTTTTAGTTTTCTGTCTTGCCTGTGTTCCTCTGCCATGGAAGCAATCTGATATTTGTCTGTTTTTATTTTCAGTTTTAGACATCGGACTGAGAGCCTGTAGCCATGGATGTTGCCAAAAACAATGAAAGCACTTTCCCCAGCTTCGTTGATCTGGATAACTTTCTTACCAAGCACAACTCGAACTTTATCTGGCTCCTCGTTGGTAAGTCTGTATCTATCGCCGTGTGGGTGAATATGGAGATCAAGCAATATTTTCTTGACTTCGAGTAATTGGTCGCATATAAAGTGCTGACCTGTCAGCAGTGGATAAAGTTGCATTTTAGATCCATAGCAGTGTCGTAGAAGATATGCTACTCTATGACATTTTTACTACTTCATTTGCATGTAATGTATTAGACAGAGATTTGTGACATGTTATCTCTACAGGTACGAATGTTGACTATTTGGAGGAGTGATAATATTAATTCAGTCCAGATTTTGATGAAGTTCTCTACACAAATGTTAATTACCTTCTTTCATACTCGTTAAAAATATGATGAGGAAAAATTCAATGTCAGGGCCAGAGCAGTTGCTCATTTGGCACATTCGATAATATAGTAAGCATGACAAATTGTTTCAATATCAGCTCATAATAAGTTCTTTTGATTCATGCAGTTATCTTAGGTAAACTGAGGTTTGCTGCATTGAGCTGCACGGTATAAAGTATGATAAAACTCTGTAATATTCCCGAAAGTGTTAAAGATCTCATTTCATGAAAGATTTTAATTAGTGTTTGCTTTTAATTTAGACTGTATTAAGATTTCATTAAATTTAACTATGACAAATGATTGTTTCCAGTTCTTGCTCGGTCCAGGTGCGGCTCTCTGTAAGGCCAGCAATATTGCGTGTCTCACAGAATGAAACAGAAAAAACATTCTGTCCCCAAACACTCTTTGGGTAAAATAAAAACAAAGGTTTAGTGCTTAACTCAGCCATCAGCCCACATAAGAAAGAATAAGTAAGAGTTACTATATTATTTCCATCTGCCTTGGTATATTCCTCTGTGTCATGTCAGAAAAAATAGTATCTGGGCCACAGTTAGCTGGATTTAATTATTTCGTGTACCCAGCTTCTAAATCTGTGCCTGTTAACGCTGCAAAATAACGACATGAAGAAGATCCCTTTGGTTTGTGTCCGACGGTTTGACAGACAGACAGAGGGAGAGAGCAAACGCTAGTCGAGAGACGTAGACACACACACAAACACACAACCCTGCGGCGAATTGCCTCAGCGCCCGACGCTGTCTGAATGTACACTTATTGTTAGAGTCACAAAATGAAAAATACCTGATGTAAACAACTCAAGTACTAGCATCAGAAACCACAAATGTTGTTGATCACGTTGTGTTTTTCCCTTTCAGCCACCATTCTGTCCTGTGGATGGATCATCTATTTAACTTATTACAACTCCCGCAACATTGGCCTCATCCTCACCCTCATCATCAACAGACTCTACAAGGATGGCTACATTCATATTGGTGTGTGCATCAGGAGCTCTGTCACACTGTGATGAATAGCGAGATGGAGCGCTGCCGAAGCCTCGAGTTCAAGGCGTTAACCCAGTCTGCTGAATATTTCATGATGAGCTGGCTTCTCTCAGTGATTATCTCCATTGAGTCTCAACAGCAAACTGCAACCAACACCAGATTGAATTTCTCTCCATAAATGACACGAAACTTAATTTCTACAGCACCTTGAGGCCATAAATCCACGCGTAAATGTGTCATTACTTTTTAGCAAGTGATTTGTTTCTACCAAGAAAGCATCAGTTTCTTGACTAAAGAGCAGATTTTGGCAGGTGCATCTGCTCCGTGATGCAGCCCTAAATACCATACACTCTAATCAAAAAACCCAGAGTGATGCCTACTTTGTGAAGAGACGTGTTTGTGTCGAATATTTTATCAGGCGAATTGGCAAATTCACACCAGAGTGTGTTTGAAAGAAACCCGCAACAAGCTGACTTTGAGCAAACGGGAAGTGCGAGAATGATTGCCACGGCAACATTAAGATTTGATGAGGAAGGCATGACTTAGTTAACAAGTCTTTGGCAACTTGTGTCGCTACAAAATGAGCAGTCACCCAGTGTGCCTGCTTATCTATTTTTAAAATTGTATTGGTTTTTGTCTTTCTTGAATTGATTCAGGGCTCTAACAGAGGTTGTTTTCGTGTGTAGGGGCAGCATTCACAAAAAGCTTTTTTACTTAATAATTGTATAAACAGAGCACAGCACCAGAGCAGAACCTTCATAACAAATCAAGCGTACACATCCTGTCCTCCGCCAGTCAGAGGAAAAAGTCAAAAAATATCACAGACATGAGGAAGTGTCAGCTGGGTTGACGCCACTCGGCTTGAACAGCACAGGCGCTGACGCTCTCTGCGTGAAATGAGTGAAACACAAGAAGATGATGTGAGCCAAAAAGGATTAATGGTGGAAGATCATGTTCAGTTTTCTTGCTCATTTCTCTCTCTCAGTGACAGACTCTGACCTACTTATTGTACAATTAGATCCTAATTAAGATTATATTTTTTTTCTAAAGGATAAGAGGGAGACAGAGAGATTAAATATCCTAGCAACATCCAGACTGTTTATTTCCACCACAGCTTGTACAACCGACTAATTACATCCTTTGTTTATCCATTTTAATTAGCTGCTTTGTTGGCTAGGATTCAGATCATTGTGATCAAATCCCTAACGTTTATATAGCTTCATATGTTATGTAAATATTATACTTTTATGTCTGTGTAACATACAATGTATCTGACCCCACCACAGGCTCCTTCTCCTTCTCTGTGCTGTCGGGGAAAGTCATGTTCAGAGACGTCTACTACATCAACCAAGACATGTCGATCAGGTAACCTGACCCGTGCTGCATCTCTCCTCCTCTTCCTCTTTGATCGCACGGCTTGCTTATCGGTTATGTTTCTCTTCTGTGTTACAGGATACAGGATGGCTTCCTCATATTTCGTTGGTGGAAAATGTATAACCCAAAACAGAAACAGCATGGTGAGAAGAGTGGATATGTGTTTACATAGTTTAGCAGCTTGTAATTATGCTAATGCTGAAGATAAATGTAGCTTAAATAAGCTTTGCTTGGATTTATAGTCTTGGCAAAAGTTTATTTGTTAGTATTTTTTAATATATTTCAACTTTGTAGAACAGTATAAAGTTCTTCAGTCTGTTCAAAGTGTAGCAGCTTTCTAAGTGAACCAGTCATGGAAGGGAAACATCAACAGGAGTTGTGAGTTTCTTCTCTGTGTCTTTCCGTCAGACCCCAAGGCAGAGACCAGGCTTTACGTGACGGTCAACGGCTTTGAATTTCACGTCTACAACCGGACTGACCTCTATGCCCGACTGCAGGAGACCTTCGGGCTGGAGCCCACACTCTTAACACCCAAGAAAGATGAGGAGAAGGGACGAGAGGACAGAAACAAGACCCTAGATAGGTAGGTGTGACCGAGGCCTCTGGGAAAATCAAACTTCTCTAACTTTGCTGAGTTGAAGTTACTTTCAAAAAATTCAATTTTAATAGAAACTCCTCATTGCTGAGTACCGACAATATCTTACTTATGTAGCTGTCTCACCTTATGATGATATAAAAACGACATTTGGTAAATCGCCTGATCCACAAGTTTGAGCGGTGAACAAAACTGCCAAAAAAAAGGAATCAGCAATTTTCCATCACAGATGACTGATGAATAAAGATTAGATGACAGGCAAGAAAAAGCTGCACATGGGCGCGCTCCCTTATCACCACATGCATTGGAAGTGTCGGCACAGAGGAGAGCTATTGTGATTCCGTACTGACAACCAGATTAAATGTACTGACTGGAAATATATTAAATTGACTGAATGTCTTTTGGTCTTTTTATAGTGTGAACATCAAAGCAGAGAGTCAGGACCCCACGTCATCTTGGCGCTCCCTCATTCCTGTCATCAAAGTTAACATCAGCACTGTAAGTACCTCAGAAATTCAACAAAACATTTATGGGATTTGGTCAATGGCCTGAAGAAAGGAAGCACAATTCTTTTTTAGAAATGACTACAACAGAACGTCTCTGAAGTGTTTTGGGCCTTCCTTTATTACATGTTTTTGCTTGCTCTCTTGTAGGGCCGTCTGGCTTTTGGTAACCACTGCCTCCCCCAAACTCTGTGCGTGAACTTTGAGGATGCCTTCCTGACGTACGCCACCAAGCCTCCATCCAGCCACCTGGACCAGTACATGCACATCGTCAAAGGCTCGCTGGAGAATGTGCGCGTCATGCTGGTTCCCAGTCCGCGCTACCTTGGCATGCAGAATGATGAGTAAGTAAAGAAAAATTGTACTTATTTTTAATTTGAATTTAAGTTGCAGTAACATCACCCCAAAGAAGTTTAAATTCAGGTGTAAAATTCCTCTGCAGACTTCTTGGTACTTATTTATTCAAAGCACTTTGTGAAAATTAACATAACATAATTTTTCTTGTCAAATTGTTGTCACGACTAAAACTGTTTTGCCTGAAAACATTTTTCGAGATAAATCTCTTGCCTGGAAAAATAATAACCACAAAATTCATTATACAGTTTAAAATTGATAATGCTGTGCACTGCAATCTGCACTGCGATATGCAATGTGTGTGAATCTGAAAGAAAGGCAGAAGACAGAAGATTAAAACAGAAGTGTAGCTTTTTGTGCCACATTTGTGATGAGTAAATTTCAAATAACATTTTCTTTTTTGTACATTCAGCCACTTGCCATTTAACTGATGACCCTGCTTTTCGGTTGAGTGTAGGAATAGATGGTTGGATTTAGCTATTGAAAGATTTAGTAACAAAAACTTGGCAGAATATTTGAATCAGGCCTCTTTTTTTCTCCTCTAATTGTTGTTACCTGGCAGCTTTAAATGTACTGCATCATAAGTGAGGATACCATAAACCGTTATCTGTACTTCAGCCAAATGAAATGACACAGAGTAAATTCCGTTAGCCCTCCGCGAGAGTCACTCTCAATAAAAAAAACTTGGCGTCCACAGAGGCTGTTGTTGCCATCAATGATTTCAACCTCCAGTAGACCTTTACTTGTCTTAAAGCTTTTTTTTTTTTTTACTTCCAGTGAGATGAAAGCCGCTGCATTTATGAAACTAAGTGTCTTCGTGCAAGAATCGAGCGACAGTATCGACTGAATGTTTAATTCATGCTTTGGAGCCTTTTAGGTACCTGCCAACCTGCTGTGACAAGACCAGGCTGCAGAGTTCATAACCTCTACATAAAATCTGTACTTTGACTCTAAACTTTGTGGATTTCTCATCCAGACCTCCCAGACTGATGGGTGAAGGCTTTGTGGTCATGCAGTCCAATGATGTTGACATCTACTATTACCAGGATGAACCTGGTAAGCTCACACACACTCGAACACAGACAGATGATGTACAAATGTTTATAATTGGGACATTCTTTTCCTCCTCTACACTTTATGGCTGTTAGAAAAATTAGTTTCAAGATTGCCTGCAAGGTTTTTTTTTTGTTTTTTTTGTCCACTTTTATCTTTTTGTTCAGCATTTGTTGTCACCGTCTTCTAGAGCTTGAAATGCGTGTTTGTGTGTGTGTGCAGGTCTGGTCCCTGTGGAGCAGGAGAGCGGGGAGGAGGCAGAGACGTGCAGCGAGGGCGATAAGCTTCAGGATCTGCCTCCGTGCTGGGGTCTGGACATTGTTTGTGGAAAAGGGACTGACTTCAACTACGGTCCATGGGCAGATCGTCAGAGGTGAGTAATGATGAGGCACGAACACACAAACTTCATCAAAGTTTCATTAAAGAATTTAAGCACAAAATCTCTTGTAAGTCCCGCCACGGTGCTGCGCATACTACACATATTACACAAACAGTGGAATTTATTGACATCAAACAAGTGGCACAAATGTGGTTCGCATTTCAAATTGGTGAATGACACTAATTTGGAAAACATAGCACTGTTCTTATGTCTTTTGCATAACCGCACAGCATATCAATACAGATGTAAATGTAGTAGATGTAAGATGAATGCTGTTTTGGTCAAGTGAGTCTTCAAACAGCTCAAACTTGTAAAGCTTCGGGCTTTACAGATTTCATCTTTCATTTGCATAAACTCTTACTTTTCTCAGGGACTGTCTGTGGAAGTTCTTCCTGCCGGCTGACTACCAGGCCATGAAAGTGACCGAGGTCGCCCAGCCAGGAAAACCCAGGCAGATCCAGGCGTTCGAGCTCCGCATGAACATCATTGCTGACGCCACCATCGATCTGCTTTTTACCAAAAACAGGGTGACTCTCTCTCTCTCTCTCTCTCTCTCTCTGTCTCCCCCCTTTCTTTCTTTGTAATCTCTGTGATCTTTATTCCTCCCCCTGCTGCTCCCCTTGTCTTTGCCTTTATGGCTCACCATGTTTTAGCTGCTGATATTGGTTCATGTTTTATGCTTTTTCAAATTTGCCTCCTCGAGCAGTGCAGGAATTCTCACAAAGCTAAGCACGTGAAGTGCATACTAAATATCAACATAAATGCGTGTTGAATAAAAACATGAAAAGGCTCGTCACTGAAGATTGCCATTTTGTTACATCTTTTCAGCATATTTTTGTTCAATTTAGGCGACTTTCTTGTATTTTTAAGGCAGTCTCTCTAATAATTTGACAGCATGTATGACTTTTTGGTTTGCTCTCTCTTTGTCACCCCCCCATGCTCTATCTTCATCTCTGTTACTAGGAAACCAATGCAATCCATGTGAATGTAGGAGCAGGCTCTTACCTGGAAGTCAACATCCCCATGACTGTAGGAGAGAACGGTGAGTGTCTGTTTGAAATATCACTATACTAAAATGTCAAAATGTCAGAACTTCAATCAGCTGCCACAGCAAAGGTCCCACTGCCTTCAGGACAGATAGAAACTCACATCAACAGATTTCCCATCATTTGATGATCAGCTGTCGCACTGGTTAATGGCTGAACTAAGCCAGAAATATATATATGAATGTTGAGAATTAATGTGCCTTAAGCTGGACACAGTATAATTGGATCTTTCTCTATTTTCCAGTGAAATATATCATGTAGGAAAATTGTGTAGGGTCATTCACAGTTATCACCTGATGCCACAGCTCCCCTCGCCTTTTCAGAGCGTTCATCATTTATCCGTCTGTACACAACCTGTTCAGCACCACAGCAGATAGACACAGTTAGAGACTAGCTGGTAAACACAGTGGAGCATTTAGCAGCCAGATATTTCCCTCAGGAGTCAGACACGGCTCCAATTGAATGATCATTTTGCTCCGTAACTGCTGGTTTACGAAGATGTTATGTCAGTGTTGTGTTCACCTCTTGTTTGTGCTGTTGCCATAGTGAGCCCAACGTGAATTCAACATTGTGGAAATTATGTTTATATGTGTATATTGCAGTTGCTTTCAGTTATTATAACTGATGAATGGTCATTGAAATCACCACAACAGAATATTAGCCCTGTTACCAAGGTCAATTTACTTTAATAAAGAATTTTGTGAGTACGGACTGTGAACTGCAGAGTGTGACAACAATAAATCAAAATAAATGGAGAAAGTCTTTGGAGAAGTTTGATGCAAAAATGATAATTTATTGTTAAAAATCAGCGTTTTAGAGCGACTCTGTAGTTGAATGTTACATCATGCATGCCACATGGTCACAGTAATTACGGGTTCGATTCCCACCATGCTCCTCTCTCTCCCCACTGTCTGTTCGCCTCTTCACCTGTCACTATCAAATCAATAAAAAAACAAAAACAATCTTTCCAATAAGGTTGAGCCTTAAATAATCTGTTTGCATAGAGAGCTAAGTCTGATTCATAGCAGGGACAGTCAGGGCTGCATAACAATAATTCAGCACTAGGATCAGATTGGGGGGGTTGAGCTGAATTCAGACACATAAGTAAAGTCCTGCTCATTACTAAGACAGAATCTATTTAATGACTGGCTTCAGTCAGATTTTATTTATATATGCCACAATCACAGATCTCAAATTATTTCTGTTGGCTATACAATCTGTACAGCGGGCACTACCCTCTGTTCTTAGAACCTTAATTCAGGTAAGGTAAGAGCTCTAAACTACATTTTTCTTACTTCAGATATATAGAGCACATTATTTAACACGTCATTATTATTGTATTAATATTTTACATTTATACCGTACTGTAAATGTTACACACACATCAGATCATCTCAAATTGTTTGTAAAATGGCGTTGAAAACATCCAGTATTGGCAGAGACGAAGGGAACCTCATGTCATCATTGGCACAGAACTAAAAGAAGTTCCAAGACATCATCAAGGGATCATGCTGAAGTACTATTACTGAACTGTGTACCAGAGGAAACGTCTTACTTTAAAGTTTCTGCAAAATCACAAACACATCTCTGCAAGCTGTGACTAAAGTTTACTACATGAGAGCCCTTTGCATTTTTTATGTACAGTGTCTATGAGTATCTAGAAAAGCGCTTTTAGATAAAATGCAATATATGTTGTGTAAGTGTAACACTCTCCACACCACATAGGTTAGGTGAGCTTAAATTCAATACTGAAGTTTATCCTCCATTATTCAGTAATACAGATAAAAGATGAAGTTAAACTATCAGAAATTCAATTCAAAGTCATGTCCAGAATAAAACTGCTGACCTCAGGGAACATCAACAGTCTCAGCACTGATAGTTTGTGAGATATGTGTAATAATTGATCACACTGAGCTGATAATATTTGGCAGTCATCAGTCAATTCTCTCCTCTGCCCCCTGAAATGCAGTTAACATAAGTAGCTTTTCAAGTTTTGCTGGTAAATGACATTATTTACAAGAACTTCGCCCTAGCTCTGGGTTCTGAGAACTGATAGCTCTGCTGCTCTGTCTCTCTCCTCTGCCCTCAGGCTACTCTCCCACCATCAAAGGCCAGCTGCTTCATGTGGACACCACCAGCAGCATGCTGTACAGGACTCTTCTGGAGGCTGAGATGCTGGCGGTGAGTAGCTGGCAATTACACAAGAAGCTTTTCAGTTGACGTATTGGACAGAAATTTAGAAAAATCACTTCTCTGCTGACTTACAGATGCAAAGACAAGTTGCAAATCAGATTTGAAATGCACATACATAGTAAGTGCTCCGCCATTAGTGAAATCGTGTTCTGTTCCCTCAGTTCCACGTGATAGCCAGCTACCCTCGGGTGTGGAACATGCCTCAATCGTGGCAGTGTGAGATTGAGGTGTACAAGGCGACGTACCACTTCATCTACGCTCAGAAAAACTTCTTCACTGGTGAGTCGTTCAGCACACACCTTGTCAGAGCAGTTAATGCTTAGCTTTGTTAGAGTGAAATATAGGATGGTAAAACTTTCCATTTCTTTCACTCACTGTTCGTTCTTTCTTTTTCTTTTTTAGATTTGATCCAGGACTGGGCGAGTGACAGCGCCCCAGACATCTACTCCTTTGTGCCGTATTCCTGGAAGTTCAAGATCCTTTTCCACCAGTTTGAGATGATCTGGGCAGCAAACCAGCACAACTGGATCGATTGCTCCACCAAGCAGCAAGAGAATGGTACGAAAGATGATCTTCCGGATGTAAATAACTTAAGAAGCAGAAAGTTCATACTAAATGAAAAGTTTCCTACTTTGAATAAAAAAGATGAATTGTTTTTACACAGAAAGTGTATTTATTATGACTAAAAGTTTCACTAAAAATTAAATACATATGCATATTTTTTGACAGCAGTTACTTTATACAGTCAATAATGATTTTCAGTGAGTAAGACAAAGGTGTAAGATCAAATCACTAAACATTCAATTCTTGAGGCAGATGTTTCATTTTCTGCATCTTGAATCTCATCTTCATATGCAAACATGAGTCAGACCACAAATCACAGGCTCATTTGAGACACACGTACAGATGATTCTGTGGTGATGTGAATGTAAAAAATTCTTGACTAATTATATTCACAGCAAGTTGATCTAACAAGTAAGTGCAAGAACACTAATAGAAAATACCCACATCCAGCCATGAAAGCAATAGATAACTTAATGCCTCTGGAAGCTGATGTCCATGACAGGATACTATAAAATCATTATATCTTGTACAATATATACTTCACTTAATCCCAGAGCAGGGCAGACTAATCAATTGCATTATTGATCTTCTGTAGTTTACCTGGCAGCATGCGGTGAGACGCTCAATATAGACTTCACTTTGCCTTTCAATGAGTTTGTTCCAACCACCTGCCATACCCGCTTCAGCTTAAAGGTGAGTCATGCTTTAAGTGAATTTGATTTGTTCAGAAAATCAGGAAAAACGTTTTTCATTCCAGACATATTGCCGCATACGCAGCGTGTTTTTAGTATTTGTTAGATGTCGATTTTTGCAATTCAGATGTATTCTCTAGTCTTTGACACCAACCATGAATATGCGCGGGTGCCGTTCATGTATCGTATATGTGTTCCGTCCTCCTCAGGCAGAGGACACAGACATGCGACTGTCCCTGCCAGAGTGCCACCCGAGCCGCTATCCCCTCCTCACGCTGGCCAAAGACTACCAGAACGTCAAACTGCCCCCGGACATGTTCATGCAGGGGGAGAACCAAGGTGCTCCCCCTCCCAAGCCTGGCAAGTCCCGCTGGAGGAACATCACCCACGCAGAGTGAGTTAAACCTGGGAATTATTTCTCTATAGTTGTGGGCAAAAAAATGAGCGTGTTAGCAAAGAGCAGGATGATTCATCGATGTAACGCTGACTCACATCAATATCAATGCTTGGTAGGAAAGAAATGTTGCGGAGGTAGTAGGTGGTAATTTTATGCAAATGTACCACTTACTGTCACTTTGTAAGCTTTGTTGGCTTGATAGTTACTGTTTCTGTTGGTTTTAGGTGAAGTGTAATAGCCTGATTATTAGGGCTGTTTTGACAGATTGAATTGTGCTGTGTCAGTTCTATTTGGCACCCTCAATTGTATAAAAGTTTTTAACTAATTTTTTTAAATGTTGAGTTATCCCTTGCTTGAGATAAAGATAGGAGGTATAGACTCTTTTTCTTAGAGCGTGCACCAGTGGTGCCATACCAGTCTTTTTCTACTGTTCTGCATCCATCTTAGTCTGCATTTCTTTTGTGCCCAGAGCATATTTCCACATAAGCACCACCCCGCAGGTTCATCAAAGTTCATAAAGCTGCTGGAGAACTTGTGCTAGTTGATTAGCACATGCATTGTGCGCACTAGTACATAATATCTCAACATAAACAACATCTAGATCATTTATTATGTATAGCTCAGAGCCAGACTACACTGATGTAGCACTGTGAGACCCACTTACCCCCCTGGGAGGTTACGATCGAATTCTGTCTGGACCGCTGCACTCTGTGCTGCAGAGAAATCAGGCGCAACCCATTTGCCGTGTATTCGCCTCGACTTTATGTCCTCGATCCTCGGTTCATAAAGCAAATGATAACTGGAAAATCCACTTCAAATGATGATAGACTAAGCATTTTGACTGTGTACTGAGCGTGCATGTTTTTTTTTTTTTCCCTTACATCAGAGCCGGCTGGGTGGATTGCTGGAGTGTGCCCAACTTCTTGCTCATCATTGACTACACCTGGCACCCTATTTATCCGCAGAAGGCCGATGAGCAACTCAAGCAGTCGTGTAAGCGTACTTCTTTAGTATCAGTTTGCTCTACAGCTAATCACACCACTGTCGACTGTGGAAGAAACATCATCTTACCTACAGTGCATGATGTGATTTGTGTCTGAAGTGTCAGAGATGGAGGAATCGATGCTGTCAGCTCTACGTCCTCCAGAACACTCCTCGGCACCTCACAATGCCCAACCGCGCTACACCTCCACGTCTGCCTCAGCTGCCCACAGCCGCATGCCCACTGACCCCTCAGAGCTGCCTCCCGACAGACTTCACGTGGAGATGGAAATGTCGCCAGACTCTCAAATCATCCTCTACGGACCTTTGCTCCGAGCACTGATCTCCATTAAGGTACAGAAACGCTCGAGTCACCGTGGCACCATTTTTCACTCGGTAGTTTAATTTAATAGTGGGGATGCTAAAGTTTTTGGATGATAATGAAACCACCACAAACTAATTTGTGTTAACGAATCAATTAGAAGGCTAAACGGCTCATTTTTCTAACCTTCCTTTCCTCTGTCGCTACAGGAAAACTACTTTGGTGAGGACGACATGTACACAGACTTTGAGGAGGCAGTATCCAGCCCTGTGTTGTCCACCTCCACCTCCTCGGGCCTCGGTTGGTCTCCTCTTGGAATGGAAGACAGCGAACAGAAGGAAACCTCAGACATCCATCCGCTGGACCTGCGCCCCTGGGACATCACCGTGTACATCAACCTCTACAAAGTCCATGGCCGACTGCCAATGGTAAAACAGATGACTGCCAAGTCTATGTAATGATTTGGTTTGAGAAGAAAAGAGCAAGAGAGAGAGAGAGAGAAGTGCATTAAAGATGATTCTTAATGTATTACATCAGTAGGGTGAAATAAAAATGATAAAAATGTGCAGTACAGACATAGAAGACAAAAATATATATATTTGTTGTATGTATCATTAAGTCTACTTTATTTACCCCCATTGAGTTGATGCATGTGTATGAAAACAGCTTGATGCATGAGTCCACATGTTTACTCACTGTTTCTCCTTGCCTCCAGCACTGCAGCAGCGAGGGTCCCGAAGGTCCGTCCGGCTTCCTGGAGCGTCTGTGTTTTGAGATGAAAAAGGGTTACAAGGAGACGATGCTTCAGCTGCTCCTGTCTCCCATTCACATCTTCATCAGTGACAACTACCAGGTCCGGAACGCAGCTACACTAGCCTGATATGAATATTTCGGTGCAGTCGCTTTAGATCTTTATAGGAAACCGCTTGAGAAAAAGATGTTTATGTCAAGCAGCGCACAAGAAAATGTAACAACAATAAAACAAAAGTGACATGTCGTGCTCAGCATTCATCGTTCTAATTACAAAGGGTAATCAAGACAGTGTGATTCTGAAACTGTGTTGTGAAGAGGTTAAATAATTCATACACAAACAACTCTTTTCTTTATCGGGGTGATTCAGTCTTTACGAAGCACCATAAATAAAGCATAATTTAAAATGTGCTTTTCACCAGCCATGTTTGCATAAGCACCTGCATATTGTACAACCGCGCAGGGTTTCTAAGCTTTAGCCGTGAGTTGAATATCTTTCCCTAATCCCTGACAAAGAATGTGTAACCCTCATCTCACTCCTCAAGTGACACTAGAAGCTCTCTTTTTATGGCACTTGCAGGGATACAATGAAATGAATTTCACTTTATTTGAAGCTGAAATGTCCCTCATGTTGTTCACTTTCGGTTTGTTACCCAGTGAAGTATGAGAGTAGAAATATTTGACTGTTGTTCGATGTCCACAGCGTCCCACAGCAGATGGGGTTTTGAGGGATGGTCACCTGAGTCTGTCAGGCCTACAGATGAGGGCCCATGCCATGTTCTCCGCTCAGGGCCTCCCACTGGGCAGCGACACGCTGGAGTACGCCTGGCTCATCGACATGCAGGCTGGGGGGCTGACAGGCAGGGTCTCTGTTCCACAGGTACGTATGTTTGTTTGGCTTAAGTAAAAGAGTGGTTTGGAATGTGGAAGGGATAAATGTTTACAGCTTTAGATTATCATCATGTGACTACTTTTCAAGTCATGTTTTCTAAAGCTCACTCGTTTGTTCAATATAATTCCCTCCAAAAATAACCCAGCTTTAATGTATTCCCTCTGCTTTGCCCACCTTCGCAATGACTGTTACACATTTTTGACTCTGTGCAGTTGCAGTAAATGCATTTATTGATATTAAAAGCACAAATGTGTCTGCCTGTGTGTGTCTGTTTGTGATTATCAGGTGGCCAGTTTGATAGAGTGGGGTGAGACTTTCCTTTTCCATGGGGTGTCCCGAGAGTTCCAGCTAGAACAGCCCAAACCCTCGGTCATCTGCCAGCACGGCGCTGACCGTCGCATCTGCGATGCCAAGGTACAAACAGGCAGTATAATGCCGCACAAGGTGTGAGCCTCATTTCTCACATCTTCTCTGCTAAAGCTGTCCAGCTTTGAACTAGTTAGCAGCTGCGCGTGTCTGAATCTCACGCTTGAAGCTGTTTAATTAGCTCGTTACTGCTGTTGTTTCTTCTGCGCGAGACTTGAATGCTGGTCGGAACTGTCCAGCAAGAAAGTACATGGCACAAATGGCACAGGATAACATAATAGACCACTGTGAACCTTTTCTCTAATGATGCATGATTCATGACTCAGCTGACCCAGCTTCGAACACAAAACTATTGATCTACTCACAGCAGACAACACCATGATGTGCGAAGTAACATGAAGAGAAAACGAGTCTGTTTCACAAAATGTCTTGTTTGTAAGTGAATACTAACAAGGATATTTTTAAAAACTGAGAACTCTCATTAGTTTTTGACGACTGAGCAGCTGTGGCTGCAGGTTATGTAGCAAGATGTAAAGCATAGCCAGACTAAATCAAAGATTTGTTTCCTTGCGAGCACAGAAAGTCTAATTGGGACTGAATGATGGCTGTCTTTCAGATGAGCTGCCTGCCAGGTCACTGCCGCACATCAGAGGAGCTGAAGTACACCATGACCCGACTGGCCATGGATGGAGTTGACCTCTTCATTGTAGAGCACGGCTGTGCCGCTAACGTCAAGGTAAAAAGCAACAACCATCTATGTGTTGGTATTTTAACTAAATATTTGTTTATGTCTGAAATATCAATTTTCCCTTTTTTAATTCCTCGCTCCCCAGACGGCTATCGTCCGCGTAGCCAACTGCAACCTGCACAACCAGGCGGTAGGAGAGGGCATCAGCGCCGTGGTGCAGGACGTAAACATCCGGCAATACATTGAACAGCAGCAACACACCGAGGCGACCAGGCTACAGCCAACTGGACAGGGGCAAGGTCCGGGTCAGCCGCTGGGTCTCGGTCAGCCCCCTTTGCTGCGACGCTCTGTCTGGCTGGAGGCAGGTTCAGTCAACCTGAACCTCATCACAGCAGACATTGCCCTGGCTGCTGACCACCCAGCCAAATGTGAAGTCCAGAGGCATTTCCTGGAGCTACACGACGCCCAGACCAAGAGGTAGAAAACTCAGACTCTCGTTCACTCTTGTGTTGTTTACTCTTTCAAGCACTTTTTCATTTTGAGCGTGTGGGAGGAAAAGACTCCTCCATTTGTCCTTCAGCTATCCCAGAGCAGCATTTTGACATTTTGGCATTTCTTGTGTATATCATTGGCCACTGTGGTATACTTTTATTTCATTTGTGAATTTGCTTACAGCTAACAGCAGCCTCTAATGTTTACAAAAATGTCAATGCTGAAACTTATTTTCAAAGTGGAAATGACTCACTTGCTCTATCACCCCTCTGTATGATGACTCATTGATACAGTTGATGTAAGATATTCAGCTCGTAATGTAAATGTATTTAAGCAAAACGAGCTGATTCTTTTGCTGTCATATATGAAGATGCTGCTCATCATGTGATAATCAGCTGGTAGATTGGCCGACTACTGTGATGATAGATTTAACATGATGATTCAAGAGCTCATTAAAGGTCTGAAGGGAACCATTACCAGTACAGATGTTCTTGTCTGGCTTGTAATTGGACATGATCTTCCTTATTAGTTTAGCTAAATGCTCATATCTGAGGGTTATGAGAAATGGTAAAGTTTGTACATGCATGATTTATGTAGTGTATGCCAAAGCAGAACCAAGGTCTGGAAAATTTAAAAGAAAACGTTGTTATTTTTCAACCTAGATTTTTATTTTCCAATGTTTGTTTTTTTTTCTTCATTTTTGTCTAAGTGACTAATGGAGACAACCATTTCTGAAATTGGTCCAGTATCGAGTGAGAGTTCTGCAGCCAGCTGTCACAAACAGGCTGCGATGTGTAACCCTTGGGGGCACCATCGAAGTACATTCACTGAAAGTGCTTGTATTTGGCACGGACAGGCTCGGATAGTTATTACAAATGTCTGACAACATTATGGAAAGGACCCTACAAAGATATATGTTTTTGTTCAACAGTAAGATCCGTTTTGTTTAAGCAGAAACAGCCATTACTGTATATCTCTATGTTAAAGCCACCCGACTCCATTGGAAGAAAAACAAATTTTATATCGCAGATTGCAGCAGTTGTTTGTCTACTCTTTTCTGTCGCTGCCTCGATAGATGAGTTTGTTTGTGTGACAAACTAACTGAAAATGACATATTACAGTGCTTTTGCAGCTTCGAAGCTCTGGCTTGATACTGAACCAATTGCAAAAATTGTCCCCACTAGTCCCAACACATGGTAAAATAGGTCTAGGTTGCTAGAGCCATGAAGTGTCTGACTCTTTTAGTGATCTCGTTACCCCCAAATCCTCATCATGTCATCATCTCTCCCTTTACCCTCTTCTCTTCAGACTCTGGTTCCTGTGGCCAGAAGAGGCTGGCATTCGCAACAAGCGCAGCAGGAACCGCTGTGGCTGCCTCGGAGGCTGCAGGTTCTTTGGAGGTACCAACATGGGCCTAGACTTCTTTAAGCTTGAAGAGCTGACGCCCTCGTCCTCGTCTGCGTTCTCTTCTTCCAGCACTGAGTCAGACATGTCTTACGGCCAGTCTTTGCTACAGCCTGGGGAGTGGATTATTACCAAGGAAACACCCAAAGTGGACGGTATGGATTTGCACGTTTCATTTATTATTAAAACAGCAGCTACTCTCTCATTGCAGGGCAACTGGGAGTAAGAATGCAGGTCTTTGTTTATCTAGGAATTCATTACATGAGAATTTATTGTATTATATGGTAATGTATTGAGACTTTTATTATTATCTTGTCTGCCTAATCAATGATCTTTAAACTTTTATGTGTCTCCAGCTTCCTATAAAACAGAATGTATGCAGGGAGTGTAAAATACTGAATGTAACGATCTGATACAGGAAAAAAATGTGTGGGAAGTGATAGCAGTTACTAAACTTATTGCGTGTTTTTCACAGGGAGAGTTGTGGGACTTAAGACGGACACACACTCGCCGTGCCTGCCCCCTGAGCTGCCTGAGAGACGTCAGCAACACCTCAGTCTCCAGGTGCCCCAACGCTCCCACAGCTCCGCCTCTTCCTCTGAAGAAAATAGTTCCTCCAGTGCCGCGTTGCCCCTGCTGGCCGGAGAGAGGGACACTCCCTCGCCAAGCACAGAGGAGCGTATGCTCCCCATGAATGGCAAAAGCCCAGCAGAGTGAGTAACAGCCAGACTGACAGTCTGTTGTCTACATACTATGTTTACTGTAACATTATGTGATGTATTTTAACATTAGAAAAAAACCCACATACATAAATATAAGAGGTCAGAGCATGTAGGAATAACTAAAAGGCAGAACAAGCCAGGGTGTAATCACTTATTTTCTCCTCTGTCTGTGCAGCACCCTAGGGGAGGTCCCAGAGGTCTCGCCCGTCTCACCCAACAGCTCCCAGGACCGCTCCTCAGTACGCTCACCCCTGTGCTCCCCTCTCAAGCGTCAGTCCTCTGTGCAATCAGGTCGACTGGGCAGCACCAAAAGCCTGTCGGCTGCCGTCTTTAACGACAAGCCTCCACCAGTTTTGTCTGGAGGTGTCCAGTTCAGCAGCGAGGTTTCCCGCAGCGACGAGAACGTCCTGGATTCGCCACGTCAGCGCAGGAGCTATGGCTCATTTCCCTTCACGCCTTCAGCAGACTCCAACACCTTCCATCAGTACCGCTCTGCAGACTCCAGCATGTCCGTGGCCGACAGCGAGGCCTACTTCTCTGCCACTGAGGACTTTGAGCCAATCAGCAGTGCCGATGAGGGTCCAGGGACGTACCCGGGGCGCAAAAAGAAGAGGAGGCAGCAGATGCAGCAGCCACAGCAGCCTCCGTATCACATGGAGAACTACAGGTTAGCTTAGATGATGATATACTGTACTTTGGTACTCCAATATTATTCCGCAAGGGGCACGCCGCTCCAGTTCAACTCACAAAAGTTCTCAAAGTTAAATAGTTTGTTTCTTTAAGGGAGATCTAAAACAGGACTTGGAAGATGGTCAGACGAAGTGCAAGGTTAAGAATGGGATTAAGGTGATCGTTGAGTCTAGACAGCTCATGGCTCTCAGTAACATCAAAGCGTCTCTCATTTCTCATCTGTAAGAGCAGATGAATTAATGACCCATTTAGCAAGTTCTGACCTTGCTTGAGACGTTCCCCTTTTAAATAATGTTAAAAGGACCGTTCTGAAGAAGTTTTGATTTATAATTTCAAGGTCATGATGAATGCAGCAATTAGATTTTTCCCCCAATTTGTCAGTTCCTCTTTGTGGGTACAAAATGTTTTAGGTTATTATCATGTGAGTTTCCAAGATTTTATGAAATATATTCACATGGTTTTAAAGGGTGCGAAAGACAAACCAGGGTGGCTGAGGAAATGTGTGGAAAAACATGAACGACCCTATCTTGAGCCAGATGTAGAAACATCGTGGTTGAACATTTTGGACTGGACCCGTGGTGTCTGTAGATATGAAAGACTCATTCTAAAGTAACAAAAAAAAAAATCATTATTTTCAGGTGATTACACACTAATGAAACATTTTTATTGCATTTTTGACATTTCTGTAAATAGAGACGCTGCACGCTAGAACCTCTGCACATTGGAATGAAAAACAGGCAGTAAACTATTTCATCAAATAACTTCTGACGACTCACACTGACATCTTTACAATGTTTGTACATTTTTGGCACAATGTACAGGAAAACATTAACAGTGTTATGACATTTTAATGTTTTGATTCCTGACAAGTTTTGCATCTCATGGCGTTACGCAACTCGTCACGGAGCTAAACACGTCGCAGCTTTCATTTATTACTTTGATACGGTCATGCAAGGACGGATGTGAACTAGACTGGCTGTAGCAAATGAGATGTTTGATCCATGGGCAGCCACTTACCGGCTGGTGTATTTGTGCAAATTGGATTTCAGTCTTGTTCTGCAACCACCTTGTCATTTTTCTATTACCCCCCAAAATGTTCTTGCATTGATTCCAGCACGCTTTTTTTGATTGATACAGCCCCCACACACAAACAGACAGAATCAATTCAGTCTCATGAAAGGCACAAGCCTGTGGAAACACAAAGCTGAATCTCAACAGAGCACAAAACTTTATTCAGAAAAGAGATGCAACAGATTCTGTTTGACATACTGTTCAACACCTGGTTAATGTCGACATTGTTGACATCACTGCTGTTGTATAAACGTGTGAGGCTAAATTATGAAGCAGAACGATTTCAAGGGTTTGTTTGACTGTAACAGGAGTGACATCCAAGTGCAACAAAAGGCCATTTGCCTCCAAACAGCATTTTCTTGTACTTACTTCTCCAGCCGGAGCTCCATCTACCACAGCGTTGAAGGTCCTCTCACCTACGTTCTCAATGGGGAGCTGATCACAGAGCCACGTCCCCTACCCCTGCCCCCGATGCTGCCACCTCTGCCTCCGCAACCCCTGCCCAGCCACACTTCCCAGGCCTCCTTCGTCTCAGCCCTCGCCATGGAGGAGGAGAGCTCGGTGGAGGCGGAAAAGACGGCTGAACCCGGCCCTGTGACCCGCCAGCCCCACGTCATGGCATGCTACCAGAGCTACCTAGCCCACTACCAGGTGAAGTTCGTTATACGTGTGGAAATGCTGCGTATTAGCAAGTAGGTTTATTATTCACTGTGATAATTTATTTGTCCAATTAAAACACTTTTCTGCACCTCTGCCAGGTCTCAAATTGGTCTGTCAAGCAGCCCACTAATAAGAGGACCTCCAAGTCTTCTCTGCACCGCCCCCTAGATTTGGACACACCCACCAGCGAGGAGAGCTCCGCCTCCTTTGACCAGCTCTCTGTCCCCAGCTTTAAGGTGTTTGTGACTTCCTGTCTTTGGCTGTTTTTAAATGGTTAAATGGTTTGTGTGTATCCATAATACACACAGTAGACCCATTTGGAGGTGTGACTTTTTCTTTTGTGTGTTACAGGTGATAAAGCAAGGCCTCTCAGCCAGCTCTCTACTGGACAGGGGAGTTCAGCTGATGGGAGAGAACAACAGGTATCTCATCCTTCTTTGTGTACTTGTATAGCTTCACACTGTCCTTTTTAAGTAGCACCCGATGCTGTGCTTTGTATTATTGATAAAAAAAAAAGTATGATCTTAGACGGTCTCTTTGTTCATCTATAGTACGCCATATACCCCGCTGGATAAGAGAGCCATGGAGAACACAGATGAGGACACAACAACAGATGACTGGACTCTGGAGCAGCCCTTAGCTCAGACCAGGACCACTGCCATCGTGGAGGTGAAGGGAGCCATCAATGTGGTCCTCACGCCTCTTGTGGCCGAGTCTCTTGACAGGTAGTAACTAAATCCTTCATGTTGTTTTTGTTTTGTTTAAATCTGTGTGTTGTTTGTCTTTGGTCTGCTTGTCTCGCTGCTTTATTGACTCACATCTCCCTTCACGTCAGGTTTTCAGTCTCCGTTTGAAATATTTCATGAGGAAAATAAATTTAAAAAACTTTCTCACACTATAGACTCTTAGTTAAGTCTTTCTTTTAGCCTGAAGCTAAGATTTGACCTTAAGCCAATTTAATCCCATTGCACATTGCATCGTGGATCTGAAAGTCTGTTGACAGTGTTTCAGTGTCTGGCCTCGCTTTCTGTCGTTCACCAGTGTGAATCTTTCAGTTTGCCAGAGTCTAATTGTGCTGGCTTTACAGTGGTCTTACAGGCACTTAGCTCTTGGCTAGTGCAGCGTGGAGGTTACTGTAGCTACAAGGTCGAATTATACTTGAACTTGATTCTACATGGAAAGTTTGATTTCTGAGTCAGCTATGGTTTGTTAAGTGCTTTACAAATATCTTTTTTTTTTATGACAACTATCTATCTGTTTGTCGTCTTTCAGGTATATTGAATCCATGGTCCACTTTGCCAGTATCCGACATCCTGCAGCCATTCTAGATGACCTGCATGGGAAAGTCCTCAACGAAGCCTATCAGATCAGCAAGTCCACAGTCACTGAGTCCGTAAGTATAACAATGCACAGAGCAGATTAATATAGTTTGATTTGTTAATATTTATTCATCACCATAGGTGTTTTTGAATGCTGTCTCACAGCTGATTAATCAGAGTTTGACGAAGGAAAAGATGTTCTTGTGATGGTGTCGAATGTGTCAACTATTTATCAACAGTATGAAATAAGTGTTTCTTTTCTAAATGCTTTGAGCGTCACGATTGTGGCTTTTTTCTTTTAAACCCACTGACTGATGTCCTACTGTTTTGGATCTGGATCTGCACAGAGCCAAACAGGCAAGCAGGAGCACAAGCTGTCCAAGACGGAGGGCACGACCCCTGGCTCCCTCAACATCTCCCATGGTCAAACAGACCTGTCTGTCAAACCAGATAATGTGAAAATCAAGGGCCTGCAAGCCAACGTCTCCATCCCCAAGGTAACGGCCATGACCCCAAATAATGAGAGGCCGGCAGCGTTCCTCAGACTGTGGTCTGACCAAGGAAGGCCTAAGAGCCAGCACAGAATCAATAGCTTTGCTCTAGATCACTTAACATTTCAACAATGAATATACAGCACACATATTATTATGTAGGATGATGATAGTTTATCAAATTATTAAGCTTTCCGCCTACGAAATGTAGCCTGTGCTGTCTGGAACCATTTAAGATTCTTTTTTCATTCCACTGAATGGAAGTTAAAGTCTGTTTACACAGAAAGTTAGACTGGATCCATAATACATTGTTGTTAGTGTTGCAGTATTGATTTTTCTATTGCCCTCTATATATCTTCATATAGAGAAATCATAAAAAATCTTACTTTTGGGGAAAATATCCTCACACACACAGTATGACTTACCTGCTTACCTGTATTCATCCCTGTGGAGCAATAATTTGTCTTTCCAAAGAGCTTCTTGTGAGAAAGCACAATTATTTATATCCATAGCATCAGCTATTTTTTTTTTAACAACAATATTTTACAGCGTAGTGGAGTTCACTTCAGGTCGATTTAGCGTCTGTTTATATTTTGTTTTTCTCTTCTCGCAGGTGAACCTTTGCCTCCTGCAGGCTTCTGTAGAGGAGGGGTCACCGTCTTGCTCCAACAAGTGCGTCACACATGTGTCTCTCGTGGCGCTGTGCTTCGACAGGATTGCCACCCAGTTCAGGATGAACAGGTAACGCATCGCCTGCTCCTCATGTCAGTGTTTGTGTACAGTGACTAAGCTTTTTGGAGTATAAGCGCTCAGGGCAAATCTGCTTAGATATGAAGATGAAATGCACGTTGGCACATTTGATTGTGGTTGTTTGGGTGAAATTAGGACTCATTTAGATTTTATACAGAATCAACAAATCTTATTTCTCTGACTCCACAACAGCAGCAGAGCTCAAACGCAAACACAGATTCTTTCTCCTTCTTTCAGGGGTATTGTAGAGGAGACACCCAACACCACAGAACATGGCAGACCTTCAGTCATGTTGGAGAAGTATGCCTCAGCCACCAAGATGCAGCCGCAGTCTTCTGGCTCACTGCGATCCAACGCCGGCATCGAGAAAGGCAAAGAGATCGCTGCCAGGCTCAACGTCCACCGCATTCACAGCCAGCTGCGAGGCCTCGACTCCACAGGTCGGTTCAGGGGAACAACAGCCTGTTTTGATCCCCTGTGCCACTTTTTGAAGCATTTAACTGACCTTTTATATGACCTGCAACCTCTATGTTAATATGCTGCATGAGTTGTCCCCAGACAGGGTGCAAAGGTGCCTTTACTTGACCTACAGTATGAAGCAAAACTATTTAGACCTTTTGACTTTTTGTGTATCCTAAGGTTATTTTAAAAATGCTTTTTTCAGATATTTGGCTCTTCCTAATTGCAAAAAGTTGTGTTGTTTCTTTTCTTTTTGTAGACATTGGCACATGTGCCATCACAGCAATCCCTTTTGAGAAGTCCAAAGTGCTGTTTGGCCTGGAGGAACTGGAGGAGTTTTCACTGGTGGATGAAACCGATGCCCAGGCCACTGCAGGCGATCTCAGCCGTTCCACTGCTTCTCTAGAGAAATGGGGCTGGATCATGTTTGAATGTGGTATCGAGAACCTCACAGTTAAAGGTAAAACATCCCAAACTCTTTGAGCAGGACTCATAGCTTTTATTGAGACATAAGTATATGAAAGAATGTAAAAGATTGCTTGAGTTGTACAAAGAAGGATGTAGGGGGAATTCATTACAGATTTGTGAATGCGCTACACTTTGTGTTGCAGGGGGCCGTCAGTCAGGAGCCATTCTTTACAATGCATTTGGTGTGATGGGCCGCTCAGACACTGGAGGGAAGGCGGGTATGTCCAAGTCCAATGGCTCGACAGGCTCTCAGACGGGCAGTGGTTACAGCACTGACGTCTCTGATGACAACCTGCCACATGATACTATCAGCCCCGTCTCTGATGTCAACGAACACTCGGACTCAGACGACCAGGTGACATACCGATAAAACGCTCTCCATACATTCCTCCCTCAGATTTATTTTGCTCGGGTTCAGAAAACTACCCAAACCATGGATTTAGAATTCTTACCATGACATTTGAATCCTCTGCAGACTTGAGTTCCACATTCTCTTTTATCTGTTTCCCGTGAGTTTGACACATGAAAGATGACAGCTACCTCAAACTTTCACTTAAAATGAATTCTCTTCAAGCCAACTTCTTCTTCTTTATTTTATCTGCCCCTCTTAGTTCGCTGCATTAAAATGTAACTTATTGTGAGTTTACAAGCCTCTAAATGTCTCAGAAGGTGCATGTGAATGTGAACTATCAGAGAATCAAAGCTCTAATCCACTGATATGAACCAAAATGCATCTGTGCGACGATTCATCTGTTTCTTCTTGCATTTTTGTTTTTGAAAATTTGATAATATCGCTGCCTGTTGCCAGCCTTTGGTTCAGATTTAATAACTGTGTTGCACAAAATTAGCTCCTTAAGACTGATTCTGATGTGTATCAAAAAATTACTTTCAGTCGAAATAATCATGTTGAGCCTGAAGAAAGACATTAAAGTCGTCAATATAGGAAAAAGACTTTGAGAGGGAAAATAAGTCACATCAAATCCAAGCTGTAATTAGGCTGAAAGTGATGTGTTGTGGCTCCTGAGCTGCAATCCTGGAACTCATACCCACCAGCCGGTCTAGTCCACCGCTAACCCTATTTTCTTGTGCACCGTAGGATGAAGGGGTGGAGTCAGATGACTTGAAGAAAGACCTCCCCCTCATGCCCCCACCTCCTGACTCCAGCAGCATGAAGCTGACCATCAGGGAGATCTGGTTCAGCTTCGCTGCTCCCACGAACGTGCGTTCACCTTCCCAGGCCATCTCCAGGTACGACTCCACTAACATCAATAGCCTTCTTTACAAACATTCTTTCCCTTCCATTACATTAAACTCATGATTTGTGCTTCATGGTTAGCAGGTAATCTGGTGTATTTTCCATGAAGCTGCACAAATAAACAAGATTTCATAGCAAGTAGCTGGTAATAGTCATTATGGATACCTGTATATGTACACGTTTGTGAGAAATAAGCCAAGGTGAAATATACCATTCTACCATACTATTCCTTGAAGTTCAGAGAAAAACACATTTCACCATCCTCTGGCTGAAGTACTGTGAGCTCACTAGTTGTTCCCCTTGTGGCAGTAGTGTGACGGAAATGCAGTGTGATGAGTACCATATTATCTGTTGGAGAGTTTTTTTTTTTTATTATCATTTTGTAGGAGAAATCCTCTCTAGTGTGCCCCTGGCAAATGCTTGTCAACCACTGTCAACTTTGCTGCTGATGCAGACTTGTCAGCCTCACAGTTAATCAAAGTGACAGGTGCATTCTGGGTTTTGAGTTTTATTATAACTCAACTGAGTGCAGTTAAGAATAAAGCAACAAAACTTGATTTTTAACCAACAAAAGTTGTTGACATACTAATAATACATACGTTACAAACATATTACATACATAACATGATTTAAAAGAAGTATAAACATGTTTTAGAATATATTGATTAATAATATGAGGTGATTAAAAACTCCTCTGACTCTCTTTTGTGTTTACAGGCAGTTGAATCTGCTCAGCACAGCCACGCCAGCGATAGGAGCCTGGCTGGTTCCCATCGACCAGCTCAAATCTTCTCTGCGCAAACTGGACATGGAGGGCACGCTGCGAGTGTGTGCTGTCATGGGCTGCATCATGACAGAAGCTCTTGAGGTCAGCATTACATCTGTAGACCTAAACAGACGAAGAATGTTAAGAAGATTACCGTAAACCTCGCGTCTACTTGATTTTATGTCTACTTTTTTTTGTCATTCCCCAACAGAAAAAGAGCATCCACATCCCCATCCGGAGCAAGTACAACCGCGTAACTAAACGAGCTCGCTACCTGCACGAGAATCCCTCCTGTATGCTTTGTAACATCCTTCACCGCTATCTGCAGCAGGCCGACTACTCTGTCATAGAGGAGGCTACCATGGTCAGTGCGATGCCTCTGAATCTCTTCTTTTCTATCAGTTTATGAGACCTTCACTTAAATTGCTACTAAAATTGATGCTATACGGTCTCATTTGGACTACAGCCGGCAATTATTTTAAGTGGTCTTAAGTGCTCTTGGCTGCCCTTCACTATTTTAATTCATCCTTCGTCAGTGGCATCAATCCAATTCTTTCCTCTTCTCCTTTACATCGCAGAATGACGGCGTTCCGGCACTTGTGACTCTAAAGAAAGGTCTGGTTGCTTTGGCCAGACAATGGATGAAATTCATTGTGGTAACTCAGGGCTTCAAGGCTATAGGTCTAATGAGGCCCAACCAGCTTGCCAAACCCAAGGAGCCTCAGCAGAGCCTGGGTGAGACCATCTTGGGCCTGGACAACGGCGCCGCACTGCAGAGTGACACAAGCGCCGACGGAGCTGAATTTGAATTTGACGCAGGTGGGAACTTAGAGCTTTCAGTGTGTTAATATTAGTTTGACATGCCCATCTGTTACCACAGATGGACTGGTAAACTCCTGACCTCGACTTCTCAGTGTTTGCACAGCAATAAATAGGCTGTCACTTCTTGAGATTGAGTGTATATATTTTGTATGAATGTTCATGTTTTACATTTAGAGCAGTCACATGGTTCTTCTAGGAGTTTTATTTGATTTAATTATTGTGAAGCCACAGTGAGTGAACACACCATGTTGCTGGAGGGAGCATGCAGTCGTCCTCCGCCAAAGGAAGGGAACTCGGGTCCCGTCAGTGGAGTCGAGATCATGAGGAAACTGTCCAAGTCCCACACACACAACGAGTCTGCACTCAGGATAAAGGTACAACTCTGTGACTTAGAACGTCTTTGTGTCTTTGTCTATCTGTTGTAAATCCTTATTGGGTTGCATTAGATTGCACAATTATACCTAATAAATGCATTGTATAAATGTGCATATACATTTCTAGGGCTGCAACTACCGATATTTCCATTCCCGATTACTGTATCAATGTTTTTTCTCAGTTGTTCATCTATGAAATGTCACCAGTCAGTGATGACGTCTACAAATGTGTTTTTTTTTTTTCCAACCAACTGTACAAAACCCAAAGATGTTTTCTAACATAGAAGAAGAAAACAGAAAACCAGACAAATATTCTGATCTGAGATCAAGATTTGTTTTGACAATTCTGATCAATTGCTTTTGAGGCAAAAATGTCGAAAATTCAGTGGCTCCAGCTCTTCAAATTCTTAGTTTCCTCAGAATACATTGACCAAAAAAAAAAAAGAGCAAAAAAGAAGTTGTCACCTTGGGCTCTTGCCTCTCTTAAAATCTGCGATGGACTTTTTTCAGACCAAACCTTTAATCAAGGAAATAATAAGCAAATTTATTGTAATAAAACTAATTAGTTAAAGCCCCTGAAAGACAGTCTGCTGTTCCTTCCTGACTGTGGTGTGAAGGTGATACCATCGTTTGAAAGTCAGGAGCGATCAGAGCTGACGTTTGGTGGCGAGAGATTTCCTCTCTCTCTCTCCACCAAATCAAACCGTAACACTTTTTTTGAAACCATCTCAGGGTCTGTCAAGGTTATTCAGCTCTTTTGTCAGGAAAAAAAAAGTACTACCTCAACTCTGGATTATTTCCATAATGGATCATGGCAGCCACTTCGTATCCCACTCATGTTTCAAATCTAAAAAGCCACAGGAGGTGTTATAGTGTGAACATGACCTCCTCTCAGTAATCTGTACATTTGTCATAACCAGGGCTCCCATCCATACCAGTCACTGAGCTACACCAGCGGTGACACAGCAGCCGACTCACCCGCCCATGTGAGCCGCGTAGGCCTGCCAGCCAAGGACAGCCCCAGGAAGGAGAGCCTCCTGAGCAATCTGACGGGCAGCTTTCGGAGTCTGCACAACCTGCTGGAGGGCATGCCCCAGAGGAACGAGCCGTCTGCCGCCACTGCAGCCAAGAGCAGCTCCCTAACCCGAACAGGTAATCACGGAGGCACCACTGTTAATGTTGCTCAGTATGTGGAAGATACAGAAAAACAGCAGAATACAACGTTTAGCTGATTTTTATTACCACAATGTAAAAGTCATTTTTGCTGCAAGGCTGACCTCTACCGTTCAACAGTGTACAGACTAAAATTCACAGCTTCGTTCCCCTTTAAACACATGCCAACAGTGAATAAATATGCAGTGTGTCATAAGTTATTTACTTTGTTTCACACTGTAAACGTACAGCACCCTGGCTGATATCATCTGATATATCTTCATAAAAGCAGAAACCAGAGAGGGAACTAAAAACAAAAATAAAGCATACCTTCTACATGTTTCAGTTCCTCATGAACGCGTATGCAAACATGAAACTAATTTTGAAATCCCCAAATCTGAATTTACATGAACTCTCCGTGCCTCTCTGATTGAAGATGAAAGTTGTCTGTGAAGAGCAGTCGGTCTCTCTGTGATGTCTCTATTATTTATTTTTTTTCTGCAGTAATCCACTCCATGATGTAATGTGCTCTCAATCTCTTTCTTCTGGGTCTCAGGAAACAGCTTAGGGACAGACATGCTGACCGAGCACCCGCTGCTGTCAGAGCCCTCTTCCGTCAGCTTTTACAACTGGATGTCCAACGCTGTGGGCAACAGGACGGGGGCTGGAGCCCAGGACTCCCCGGTTAACCGTTCCCAGCACAACAGCCTGCAGACAGGTGAGACACTGTTCCTTAATATTTGGATCTCAGTTGATTAAGTTGAAACAATTAATGTAGTACCTTGAGGGAACAATGCTGCTATTTTTTCTTCTTGAATGTTTTGCTGTTAGAATAGATACTACTCATTAACAGCTGAGGAACTCCATTAAACGTCCATATAATGTTGCTGTTTTACTAGACCCCCCGGATTCTCCTGTCAACCACTACCAGTACCAACCACTACCAACAGTTCACAGTCCAGAAGGAGGTCAGGGATTGTTGCTCAGTGTTGTGCTGATGGTGTTGGTGAACTAATCATTCAGCTAGCAGTTAGTTTGTCCCCCTGTGTTAGTTCAACAGTCACCTAGAACTCCTAAAAAAACCCTGGAAACTAAATAATCATACTTGAGGACACTTCAGTTTAACAATTAAGACTGTACATTGTGGGTTAACATCACTAAGTGTACATTTATTCTGTAATCATAGTATATAATTAAAATTATTATTATTATTATTCATTTTAAAATGAGCAATTCAGCAATTCATGCCTATTTAAAGAAGACTTCAAAGCAGTTTGAGCATATATACATATAATAACTATAATTAAGATTTATATTCTTAGTCATCAGTGTGGGATTCTCACGTGATTTGCGTATCCACCTACCTCACAAGGTAACACGATTCAGGCAGCAGGTTTGCTTATCACATTTTCACACGTCATGTAACCGCAACAGATGGTGGTCTACTTTGCCAACTGCAAATTTGCCAACTGGATTGAAATTGTAAATAAAGAGCAGAAGAGAAGGGTCTATCTGCAATCTCAGAATACACGACACACACCCTGTAAAGATACATTCTTGGATTAATGTAATGTTACTTATTTGAACACACACACACGCCGTAGTGTCCTGTAGTACTGTGCATCCACAGATAGACTTAACTTGGAGCAGAAAACCTTGAAGCTTCTATGTTGAAGAACTTGCTCGAACTCAAGTCTGGTCTAGTGGTTATTAGTGGTCATCTAGTACAGCACTCTCTTGTTATGTGAATATATCAAAAGAATCAAAAGTAGTAGCTTCTTGGGCTCTCTGGAGTCCATTGTGACTGCACTACAGGCCTGCAGCGGTGCCACTGTGATGGATAGGTGAAGTCACGTTGTTGATGTTTCCTCTCTGTTACCTTCCTGCCGAGCATTCTGTGAGGATCAGAGCATGTTCAGCGACCCGAAATTTAGTTCAATCCCTCACAGCGCTGCTCTTTTCCCACCCTCTGTTCCTCTGTACTCCCACTCACTTTCTGAGTTCACAAACAGCTGCACTCTGCAATTGTTTAATCCTGCCCTCAATAGTAGTTTAATATTTGAAATCACCCACTTGGATCACTGAAAAGATGCATTTTAACCATCACAACCTTCAATAAAACTGAAGCTTTGTCCTTATCTACACACCCAGGTGTCAGCCAGTGACGGCGCGATAAATTAGCAGTACTTCGTAAACAAATGCAGCGGATGTGATGTGACTGTTCCAAATTGTGCATAACACCCCCTGTGATGTGACTGTTGCCTTCCATTTAATCCACTCTAACATCTTTTGTTATGACGAGCTGCAACTGCTACTTCAAGTCAAGTAACGTACTGCTGCTCACACACTGTGGTGTCAACATACTTTACCAGGACCTGCGTGGACTCACAACGCATGTATCTTAAATCTCTTTTCTGGACACCCTTAGGTGGGACGTGTAACCTGCCCACCATCCCCTCGGCTTCAGACTTCAACACGGTGCTGTCCAGCGACCAGAACACTCTCGATGGGACTCATTCCCAACACTCCCAGCACAGCACCAGCCAAGACGACATGGCCGACATTGAGGAGGGCAACCAGTGTCCGGCTGCTGTTCAGCTGGCCGACGCTCAGGTGCTGTGAACACATCTGTCTGCACTTCTTTGTCACTTTCTGATTAAACTTTCTCTTGGGAGCTCAATAACTTGATGACTGCACCTCTTTATTTCTTGAATTATGTAACTGTAGAATTGGAGCAGATGAAACGAGCAGAATATAATTCAATTTTCAAATAATGTGTGGCAGTAATGTCACCAAGGCTCAAAAATATGTGAATCCATTCAGCCTCTGTCTAATAGTTTACACAGTATATGAGCTTTTAGCTTGGTTGTATTTGATTCATCTTTATTTCCCATATGTAAGTGTTCTGTCTGCAAGGATCATAGCTTAAAACAACTCGCCTCTCCCAAAAAAGTATTCAAAGTCATTTGGTGTCTTGGTATCTGTTTTCCACCCTCAGGTTGTTTTCAAGCCTTTGCTGAGCTACACAGGCATCCAGGCCCAAGACACCACTCCTCTTAGTTACAAGATGTATTTTGGAGAGCATCTGTCTTTTTCTGGCAACCTTGAGTGTCTCAGAGCGGACATCGTCGACTCTGACACTTCCAAAGAGCGCAAAAATAAAAGATCCAGGAGGTAAAAATAAATCGTCTCCATCATAGCATCATCATCATGTGATTTTAAGTATGGAACGTCTGCTGAATGCACATATAACCCTCCTCCTGTCCCTCCCTCTTGTCTGTAGACAAGGCATGGTGAACCTCCCTCCCCTGGAGTTCAAGCCAGCGCTGCTGATTGAGACATTCAGCCTGAACGCGGTGGTGATGGAGAAGTCAACGAGCGCTCCACAGGGCCCCACAGCAGCTCCGCTTTCCTTCCACGACCTCAACCGTCGCCATTACAACACATTCCACTGTGATTTCACCACAGCCTGCCAGGCCATCAGCCAGCGTGTGGACATGGCTTTGGTGCGCCTCATCCACCAGTTCAGCACCATGATCGACGACATCAAGGCCACGCAGACCGACATCAAGCTGAGCCGCTACACTGCCGGCTCGGCCTCCCCGACGCCTACCTTCAAGGCCCGGCCGTACCGCCACTTCAGGTCCTCGGACTTCAGCCGCAGCTCCCGGGGCAGCCTCAACGGAGCGGGACGCAGCGGAACCCAGACCCTGAAGAGCAAGAGAGGGGTGGGTGGAGGAGGAGGAGCAGGTGGTGGAGGATCAGGCGTTACAGGGGGTTTGCCATCTAACGGGCCACCATCAGGCATGGACACACTCGGGAGGAGGGAGCCTCGGGGACGCAGCTCCCTCGGACGCTCAGAGCGACGCACCTCTAAGGTAACGATAATAAAACTTTTTAGAACATTTTAAGAACTTATTTCAGTGATTACATAGAACTTGTCAACACAATTTCCTTTCAAAGCAACAGCCTGTGTTAATACTGAATGTTGAGACTTTCAGCCTTGACAGCGTAAGCTCCAAATTGGTCTAAGTTTGTTTCCTATTATATATTTGCAAAAAAAAAAGGGCCCATAAATTTTGAACACCCAAAGCAGCCCATTTCAGAGTTTAGGAACACACTTGCCTTGGAACAACCAGTACCTGTCTGAAGGCTTAAGTTAAGATCTGATATTTCTTTATTATTCTTAGCAGCACACCTTTCCATACGACCAGTAAAATCACAAAATTGAATTGAGTCATTTTCTACACACAAACCCTAGAGGGAGCCACGAGATAAGAATTTCAATCACCATTCACTGAAACACAGCCAGCTATTAGAAAAAAGTACCTGCCTGTTGGCAGAAGATGTTCAGTAAAACTTGAAAAAGGGTAAAAGCCTTCCCTGCAAAACCCTGTTTGGATTGATAGAAGTCGGGGATGTGAGGATTTTTATCAACATGTCCACAGTATCTTCCACAAGTATAGTCTAAACCGGGCAGAAACAGTGGAAGGAAATAAGTAGACCAGACTGTTTATTTCTCCTTCAGCCCAGTGATGCGACATTTCTATTTGTTTCATGATATAAAACATTCTGTAACGTCATCAGGTGTCGAGGAAAGGCTCCCGTGACGTGGCAGACCACATGGCCATCCAGATGGACGACTCTGACTCCATCACTGTGTCAGAGCAGAGCGAGCCATCGGCAGAATGTTGGCAGAACATGTACAAGCTGCTCAACTTCTACTCTCTCATCTCCGATCCCACTGGAATCCTGGAGAAGAGCTCCCCAGAGAACTGCCTCCCAGGTGGGAATCAGCAGTGTGCCAGCTTCTAATGACCATCATTTATCTCACCCATGACGTTCCTTTTCTGCTTCCTTTAGCAGTTCTACATTGTTTATACATCCTTCCAAACATTATTTTTTGGAGTCATACCTCTTTGTTTTCCATTCTTCTCCTTCTTCCTCTCTGCTCTGCCTTACAAACCTTGCTGCTGCATCTCAGTTATCCCCTGACCTGAACTATAGCTGCTTTATTTATCAAACTATCAAGTTACTTTGATACGTTTTCTTTCTCTTTTTCATTCATTACAATCTTTTCCTCATACAGTACCATTGTATGTATCCTACGGAAGCGCATTGCATTCACTGGATAAAAAAAACTAGACACCTTATCTCGTAATTACGAGTAAAGATCTTGTTTTAGGTTGAAATTATGTGTGTTTTGTGTTTTAACAAAAGAGTTATTGATCTCGGAAGTGCCATCTTTCTAACTTTACCGAAGTGCAGTGGTCAATGTGGCACCTTTCCTTTCCTTAGATCCTGAACTCGTAATTAAAATTAATTCAAAACACACATATTTTCAACCTGATCTCGTAATTACGAGATAAGGTGTCTAATTTTTTTTTTTTATCCAGTGAATGCAATGCGCTTCCTTAGTATCCTAACTATACAAATCTACCCTTGAAATCCTCAAGTCATTGAAAGTGCTTGAATTTTATATATTTTGTTTTTTTAGAATAGAAATTGAAGTTACTTAATTTTTTTTTTTACTTAATGTTAGTAAATAGGCTACATTCTGCTGTCTGCAGTGTTGTAACAGTAATCACTTCGATCTGCGTCTATGCCGTGTTGGGTCCTTGAATTGAGGGAATTGGGCCAGAGAAGTCCTTTAAAAGTCCTTGAATGTGATGTTTAAGAAGGCGTGGGAAGCCTGCATGTAATATTTCCCACTTGCTGTATTATTTATTCATTTCTAGTCACTCGATCCTCATATCGCCTTTTGCTGCTGTTATGACCCCACATTCCCAGAGGACTTCATTAAGTATGAGAGTAGCTTGTAGTGGTGGGACAGTGTTTCAGCAGAACTCTCTTTGATGCAGTGACAGAATGAGTTCCTTAGGGTCTAAAACTTTGCATTACATTTTACACTTGGTTTTTGAAAGGGCACACGTCATCCAGTTAAACCCGCAGCTAAATGAAGACTGCATTGTGATGTACTGAAGTCATACCTCACAAATATTTGTAGTCTTCTGTACAAAACCTTCGTACAAACGGTACTATTGTAATAATACAATTGGAACTACAGTGTTTGACTTGGCATGTGAATCGTTTTTTCCTGCAGAAGGTGGATGTCGCCCCTCCGAGCCACTCTGTAAAGTGATCTTCGAGAACGAGCAGCAGGAGCCCGCCACGCCCAACAAGCCCCCCGGTACGGGCGGGCGGCGGCGCAGCCTTGTGAGCTCAGAACCCCAGCACGTCACGCTCATAGTGTTTGGCATCGGCATGGTGAACCGAACCCACCTGGAGGCCGACATCGGCGGGCTGACAATGGAAGCCGAGCTGAAGAAGATCCATGGAAGTTTCACCCTGAAGGAAAAGATGAAAGGTTTTTATTCTTCTTTTTTTTTTAACGATTCGTTTGAACTTGTTGAGTCGTGGAAGGAACAATCTGACATCAATCACGCATCAAAGCCATTCTTCGGCAGATCAATAAAACTTTAATTTTATCATCCTTGTCCTGGAACTTGAATGATTTGATAAATTCCACGTCTGCAAAAATGGGTCAACAGCAATTCTCTGAATAGGTAAAAGTTTTTCTTTTATGTGTTCACAGACATCCTGCACCAGAAAATGACTGAGACGTGTGCATCGGCTCACATAGGAGGGGTAAACATTGTTCTACTGGAGGGCATAACACCTGATATCCAGTACGTACAAGTTCTCTTCAGCTTCTGCTAATTAGGAAAGTGCTCTAGCAATTGTTTAAAAATGAAGAAGTCGCTTAAATATGAAGGTTTGCGTAATTATAAGTGCGAAATTATGTTGTAAATAGCGAAACTGAGTGTATTGATTGTGACGCCCGCTGGATGTCGATTTGTTAATTGTGGCCTGAAGTTTGAAAAACTTTTTAATTCTAACTAATTCATGATTTTTGGTTTTGTTTTAATATTCTTTTATTTGTTCTATTTGTTTTTGATTTTGCTCTGAAAGACACAAAACTTTTCAGCTCCCAAGTATTAGAACCTGACCAGAATAGAGATACTTAATGAAATTAAAATAGTGAGTGAAGTCAAAAGAAGAACACCTTACTCTGACTTGCAACAGACCTGCATATGGATGCTTTGATGTCAAGCATATTTGTAAAATTCACAGTTTAAATGAAAAACTGCTGGCGAGAGACAATTTCCAACTCCTTTCCAGCCAGATAATTTTAACAGCAGCTTTTTGTTTTCACTGCAGGCAATTTCCTCAAAACATAAGCACCATAATCAGTTTAGAAGCCTTGTAGTTATGCATTCAGACAGGCTGATGTATCTCCGCGCTGCTTTAATTCAGTTCAGAATTCATAACGCTGCTCCAGTGAGAAGTGTTTTCTTTTCTTGTTGTTTTTTTTTTTTATCCTTCTATTTAACAGATTCACCCACTGTGAAAATAAAACTGAATCGGGATCCCATTTTTCATACTATATGCTCTGAACAGCTCACATGTGTTTGAATTTGTATATGCCAGACAACTTTGCACTTTGCACTTGTTACTGATGTTTAAAATTGGCCAACATTCAGATGTAGGAAGTAAGAATGATTGCACTGCCTGTTTGCTTCAAATGAACGCAGTGTGCAGACAAAGCACATTGATTACGCGATAATCAACAACAGGCTCCGATGCAAATGTGTCACGATTAAAGCACGGTGTCTGCCGTATTAGCAGATGGTTTAGAGATATTTTCTTTCACTCTAAGTGGCTCCTTGATGTTCTTGCTTGTGGAAAAAAAATTGTTTTCACCTTATAGGACTGTTTCACACTTCTTCTGCTCTTCTTCTTTTTAAATTTCCTTGTCTTTCTCTTCCAACTACTTGCATAGACTGGAGGATTTCCCAACATCTCCCACCAGCACAGCTAAACAAGAGTTTCTGTATGTTATTGCTACCATTCAGGGCTCACACGCATCAGTAAATCAAAGCTGCCCTTGATTGCACATCATTCATTTGTCTCCTGTCACCCATGTGTGTCTTCAGTGACCAGTTTCTCAGGACTCCCCTTGTACAGATGTTAACTGTTTGTGTGTAACGGTTTCGTTAGTTACAAAAAAAATAAGGGTCATCGTTACTGTTGATTTCATTAAAGCAGAGTCAAGTTATTTATGAATCCCCTGGTGGAAATGCTGAAAATATCGTACAATCAGTAAGATATTTTCTCCTATAAGTAAGTACACATTCACAAGTCACTAAGAATGCAGACAGTGTTGCATATTCATCTGCCATAGTGTACAAGTCATTGCCTTATTGTTTCATAGTGGAACATTTGTCACTGATAACGACTGCTCACCTGTTCCCAGAAAACTTGTCCTGAATCTGCATGGCGTTCCAGTGTTTGACATCCATCTCACATCTATTCAAATGTCCACATCACCTGGAGCAAAAACAAATAAAAAATTAAATCCCATTGCTCATTCCAGTTGACTCTGTGTTACAGAACGGTGGTCAAATGTAACATCGCCAAGTCCCAGGCCTTGTACAGCGCCCAGCGAGGACTGAAGACCAACAACGCAGCCGTATTTAAAGTGGGGGCCATCATGATCAACATCCCCCAGCACCCGGCTACTTTGCACAGCATGATGGTCCGCAGCTCCCACCAGCTCTCGAAACAAATCTCTGACCTCATCCGCCAGCCCTCCAATGTGTACGTACGCTTCGTCTATCTTTAAACAAAGTCTCGTTTATAGCGTTTTAAAAGTAACGAGTCTCTAGACTGTGTTTAATTAATCCACCCTGCAACAGCTAATGTCTTCTGAATTTAATAAAATCCTCATAAGAAGTCTTTTCATCTATATAAGTGACTTCAGTAAATCCTCACTGTTGCCAGTTAACTGCTTTCAAAGCCTGCGTGTGGTCCGTAATATTCGGAGTTATGTTAATATATTTATAGAGTTGTAGGTGTGCTGAGGATAATAAACAACCTTTCTATAATTTGATGTTCACAGGAATATGAGCCAGTATCTGCAAAGCTCTGCATAACAACACACACATCAATCAAAACAGCAATAATTTCAGCTTTTAAAACAAGTTTAGGCTGTGATCAGTTACGATCAGTTAGAATTTTAAAGTCAACACTTTTGTACATAATGAGCCGATCCTGACTTGACTGAGTGTTGTTTTATTTTTTTATTTTTTCTCCCCTCATAGTCAACCTCCTAACAGGGAGGACACCCCCACCCCGCAACCCTCTGACAAAGCATCCAGCATCAATCAAACCCCCGTAGAAGCCAATGAGTTCCCTCAGCTTCCCGAGGGCCTGGAGAAGAAGCCCATCGTACTCAAGTTCAGCGCCATGATGGATGGCATCACCATCGGGGCCGCCCTGCTGCCCTCGCTGAAAGCAGAGTACAAAATGGGTCGCATGAAGAGCCATGGCATGACAGGTGTGTGTGTGTGTGACAATGATTTTGATGTCAATGAATTAGCCAACAGAGCTCTGGAACGTTATTTCTACCTGTCCTATGTTTTAATCCTCATTCCTAAAAAGATAAAACTGATTTTAAGGAATAACTTTGTCTTTCCTGTGTTAATATCAATGACGAGGCAAAAGAACAAGTCATAATATTGTTTTTTTTCTTCCCTCCATCCTTCTGCATTTCAGGGGCACAAACCAGTTTCACCTTTGAGTTGCCAAACCACAAGCTTTGCTTCCAGTCAAAAGTGTCCCCGGTGGATATGTCCACCATGCCTCCATCAGCCAGCCTCACCCTGCCTCCAGTCACCATGTCGGGAGAGTACATCATGGAGGAGCATGAGAGTCACTCAGACCAGGGCTGGGCACCTGACGACTTCCCGGCAAAGCAAGGAAACTACCTCCAAGGCAACTACCTGCGCTGTGTAGCTGAGGTGAAAGGCTCCTTCATATGTGTGTAGCCACCTGGATGTATGAACGGGGCACCATGTGTTGAGTTGAACTGACCCAAACTTATCTCCTTTGGCGTGCAGATTGGTTCATTTGAGCACAACCTGACCACAGACCTGCTCAACCACCTGGTTTTCCTGCAGAAGGTTTTCATGAAGGAGGTCAATGAGGTCATTCAGAAGGTCTCAGGTACTGTACTGAAACAGATATTTTCATACTGCAAACTTACCTCATATGTGTGGAACCTGAATAAACTATTTCATTTTCTTTGCTGCTGTAATGGCTCAGTACTCGGATCAATAAAGTGAATCTTATTTCAAACACTAAACATCTGACTGCTCCAAACAGTCTGCCTATAGCAACTGCTTTATCCACACAAAACAATGCCCAAGGCACTGGCACAAATCCAGTCGTGTTTAATTCCACAGCAGTATTGATAGGAATTTCTTTAGCTCACTAAGCTTGATCGATGTAATTGTCCAACGGAGAGAGAACTGGGAGTTTGAAGCCAGTTTAGGGTAAAGAATAATGAGGCCGGTCTAACTATTCACATCACAGAGGAGACTTTTTAATGTAGCTGTACTGGGTCATAAGTATTACAGGTACACGCACACGGACAACTTAATTCCACTTTAACACACACTGAAGCTGTGGTGTTGACTTGTATACTTTCCATGCATGCAGGAGGAGAACAACCAATCCCGCTTTGGAACGAGCACGACACCTCAACAGATGCAGACAAGCCCAAAATCCTGCTTTATTCTCTCAGCCTCATGTTCAAGGTATCCCACGTTCATGTTTCTTTCAGCATGAAAAGCCAAACTAATACGTCAGACAGTCTGGGCAAAGCAACTAGATGAAGACTTTCATCCAACTTTGTGTTGTTTTATGTAATAAAACCAGAAGGGCTTCTCTCTTTTTGTTATATTTTCTGAACGCAGTTTTTCTTGTTCACAGGGAATCCAGATGACAGCCACAACTCCTTCTATGCGAGCTGTACGCTTTGAGACGGGCCTCATTGAACTGGAGCTATCCAACAGGATCCAGTGCAAGGCTCAGCCCGGCGGCAGCAGCAGTTACCTTAAGCTGTTTGGCAAATGTCAGGTGGATCTCAACCTTGCTCTCGGACAGATCGTCAAGCACCAGGTACAGATCAGCCTCTTACAAGTGAAATATAAGTTTTCTTTCAGTAACTTTCACGGTAAAACACAAAAAAATTATCCTACAGAATCCACGTTTCAGTGCTTGGTTATATTTGTTCGTGACGTGACGCAACTTCACTTTCCAGGTATATGAAGAAGCTGGCTCGGACTTCCACCAGGTGGCGTACTTCCGAACTCGGATCGGTCTGCGTAACGCTCTGCAGGAGGAGATCAGTGGTTCCTCAGACAAGGAGGCTGTCCTCATTACGCTCAACAGGCCAATTGTTTTCGCCCAGCCGGTGGCATTTGACAGAGGTTCAGTTTCCTTTTTCGCCGTATGAAATCCAACAACGCGCCAAAGCTTCAGACTGGTTAAAGCATCAACTCCCTGTGGTGTACCTAATGTTAATGAAGACCGTCAAGGGAATAAAAATGTCCATAAACAATTATCTGTCCTACAAGAAAGTAAAATCAATCTTTAATTTGACATAAAACCATTATTTTGTAGTGCGGGAAGGAAATTGTAAGAAGTTCCTGCCTGGTTTATCGACACTGAATATACCATCAGCTGAGCAGGAACCTGTTGATTTTTGTATTATGTACACTGTGTGAGACAAAATTGCATCTGATTTTCACATACAGCAAAAGTCAACCGTCTGGGTCTCCAAATCTAACAAGGACACGTTCACATGACATTCAGAATCTAATCTGAAGTTCTTTCTCCCCACTTGTGTGCCCTGCTGCAGCTGTGCTCTTCTGGCTGAACTACAAGGCAGCGTACGACAACTGGAACGAGCAGCGCTTGGCCCTCAACAAGGACATCCATATGGCCACCAAAGAGGTGGTGGACAAGCTGCCAGGCATCCAGCAGACCTCAGCTCAGGCCTTCAGCACACTCTTCTTGCAGCTGACTGTCAATGACCTGGGCATCTGCCTACCCATCACCAACACATCCCAGGTAGTCTGCTTAGTTTTGATCTTTCAAAGTCAGTATTGTAGAGCTGTAACATTTCTCTCGGATATAGATTCCCAAGTTCATTTATCATAGCCACTAATTTGCGAAACAGTAGTAATATGTTTCTTTTAAGTGTAAATATTCACATTAACACATATTTTTACATTTATGGCAGATAATTAATCAGAGAGATCAGACCTCTTACAAGTTTAAGCATCTTTGATTGGCATATAAACACTTTGGTTCGACTTATAGCATTGTTTCACTCTATAGTTTCTACAGTTTGCAGATTTGTAGTATTTAGGATAAAACATGCACATAAGATCTTTCTTCTAAAAAAATAAGATGTTTTTAGTGTTGTCAGTAATCTTTATTAAAGCAAATAATTTAATTAGGAATGTAACTCTAACTAAAGACAAGAAAGAAAGCACACAGGAACCATGTTTTGTTCATTTTCTTTGTTTTGTGCTTCTTTTGTCAAATTGTCAAAAAGAAATTTGATTATCATCATCTCCATAAGCACTTGGCAACATTTATTGTCCCAGTGTGCATGGCATTTATTTTAATTTATTTTTATTGGCCTTAAAAACACAATAGCATTCTTGTTCTTTACTTTCATGAAAGAACAATTCCTTTGTTCTAAATTTTAATATCAGTGTTTCCCCTACTTAAGTTGTTTATGGGCAGACTGTCTATTAATCAGCCCCGACACACACACGCCTTCATTCTGCTCCACAGAGCAAACAGCTGCTGATATGCTGCAAACAGACCTGTACATAAATGAAAAAACAAATGTGTAATATGATTTATTATTAGTGCTTCTTTAGTCATGATGTGTTATTGTTTATACATTGTTTTTAAACATTCACATTCTATACACTTATAGGGGAAACACTGGATATTAATGAATGGTCCATATCAGTTGTCTTGTTATACTTCCAGTATGTCCATTAAGACAACATATACCAGCTGTTATGTCACACTTATTTCCATAGAGAGGACAAGTACCAGTTACGGAGGGCATCAACTCTGAAGCTGGGGCCAGCACATCAGTAGGCCGGCATAAAAATGCACGAAAAGTAACCTACAATTTATTACATCTCTTGTGATGGCTTGTTGTGGGACTATGACTTACTGTGATCAATACTCTTCCATGACACAAGTACACTGCATCACAAGCGCTCTTTTGTTTAAAAAAAAAAAAAAGAAATGGCAGGACGCACCAGATTGTAACTCTCCCCTCACAAAAGCTGGCATAACAACTAATGAAGCTTGAGCTGGTGTCTGACGTGTTTTGGGGTGTGTAATTACATCATACTAAAAAAAGACGTTATGCGAGTTGGTGTCCAGCGCATTCCTTATGTGTTGCTCAAACTGAGAAATTTTTCTCAAGCTAATATTTCAGGAGGCTGCCATGAAATTGTGTGACATTTTTTATACACGACACTAGATCTAATGGCACATTGGTGCACATGACAGGCTCCGTCTACTCTTGTAAGACAAAACATTGGAAATTACCTGGATTCCTGCAATAATCGCTCCAAAACTTGCAGCCAAATTTTGATCCATATATATTTTTTTTACAACCAATGCAGAATTAATCCAGAAATTCAGGTAATATGAGCATTTTTCTTTTTAAATCCAACATGATCTAACAAACTGAAAAGCTCGGTAACATTTCACTCATGAGTGTACTTACAGGAGCAGTGATTCTTGATAGTCTGTCATGTGTGGATTTTTGCAAAAAAGCATAATTATTTTTTGCAAAACTACAATCAGAAGTAATCTGCCAAAGTATTATTTATTTAAAATTGCATGGAAATAATCATATTAATAATGATTTTATTTAATGCATAAGGTGGATAATCAGTACTGTAGAATGAAGTGTTACCAGCTAACCCTGCCTTTTCCGAACACATGGAAGTGGGTTCTTTTATCCATGTACTTCACCCTCACTCGAGGCCTGGGTAACCCCTCTCCCTACCCCTCTGCCAGGCCAATCACAGCATAGATTTTGACACCGGCTCAGCCATGGTCCTGACCATCGAGAGCACGCTGATCACTGCCTGCTCCTCTGAGTCCCTGGTAAGCAAAGGCCACTTCAAGAATTTCTGCATCCGCTTCGCCGAGGGCTTCGAGACCTCCTGGGACGACTGGAAGCCTGAAATCCGAGGGGATTTGGTCATGAATGCTTGTGAGTGACTGGTTCTGTTTCAGTCTGGATTTTTGTCATACATACGGTTTATTTTGCTTCGGTTTTATCAAATTAAAGGCAGGCATTGGAAAACAAAATGCAATACGGAATACTTTAAGTGTTTCAAGTAGCATTCTAAAACACAGATACTAAATAAAAGATGAACTGAGTCTCAGATTGACAAAGTACAGAAACACTTTGTACTGTGGGCATGTTATCGCATGATGAATTCATTCAGTAGAAACAGTGAATACTGAGACTCTCTATGCACGCAGCTCCCTTAAATAATTGACTGGCTGTTGCCTGTGTGTGGTCTGTATACAGGTGTAGTCCCTGATGGTACATATGAAGTATGTTCCAGGACTACAGGGCAACCCTCTGCAGGCAAGTTTTTTTTAACTAAGCTCTGGTCCATACATTATGGATCACACCAGAAACTATGACTCTCTGAAAATGTTGTTTTGCATTAATTTCATCTGTACCCTTTGCTGCTCTTTCTTTCCTCTCTCCCTCCTGACATCCACCTCCTCCTGCTCAAAAACAGAGAGCAGTAGTGCTGGTACCTGGACCTTGAATGTGCTTTGGAAAATGTGTGGTATTGATGTTCACATGGATCCCAACATTGGCAAGCGCCTCAACGCGCTGGGTAACACGCTGACATCTCTGACGGGCGAGGAGGACGTCGACGACATCGCCGACCTGAACTCCGTCAACATGGCGGACCTTTCGGATGAGGACGAAGCCGACACCATGTCGCCCACCATCCACATGGTCAGGGAGCAATATGTTTGTGCTACATCATACCTGTTTGTTTTGGCTAATGTACAAGTGATGGACTGTTTTCACCACAGCTAGCCAATTATTTTGTCCTTACATCACTTCCAAACTGTGTAACGTTCAGATAAATGTGCTGTGTCATCAGTAGACCAGATGTTCTGTTTTGTGACTCCAGTTAGGAAGTTCTCAGATGATATCTATAAAGTAATTTTTATGCAGAACAAAAGGTGAACTGGTAGTACATTTGAACAAATCCTACCTGGCTTACCTCAAAGCTTCAGAAGGTAAAGTCTGACCGGAGTCGTCCATTCTTCCACCTCTCCACCCGTCTGTCCCTGCCGTTGTTTACAGAGTCCAGAGAGCCAGTTCAGCCCTCGGCTGACCTTAAGGAAGCGTCTGGTAAACCACATCCTGGGCCTCAGTCCCAGGCCTCAGAGTGTGTCTGTCCCAGCTGACTACTTAAACTGTGCATCGCCTCGCCTCCGAGCGGGCAGTGCCAGGGCCCAAAGACCCCTCTCCTGGTCTTGTGTATGTAGCAACCAACAGTGTTAAACTCTTCTCTGGGCTGACAAAATCACTTGCAAGGGGACTGAGATTTAACAGTCACCTGTAGTTAACGGATGAAGGTTGTGGATTCCAAAATGCTGAGCAATGCTATTTTATGCTTTAAATTAATAGCATGATAGCAGAACAGTGTCGCTTAGCATTTGCTTTCACTGCCCTCCTCATTAGGCTTCAGTGACGGGTGAAATGAAATGAACTAGTGTTGCACAATTCCCTTTGGCAATCGAGCCTTTTGTCTTTTCCTCTTGCACTTTGAGTGGAGTGGTGATGGTAGTGGTGATGGTGTCTCTTGTTGTGTGACATTTTGTGTTTTAGACCTGGTGTGTGGATTGAACTACATTTTAACCAATTCTGATCAAATTATAACTCACCATTAATCAGATTTGGGAAGGATGCATTCTTATTCACAGCAGCTGCCTGGCAGATAATTTTTCAGAAAAAATGGTTTTTGGGTCTAATGACAAATGTGTGTCTGGGTGTGTATCGCTGCTTTGACCCAACAGGAGACTGCTGACCCCAGGAGGCAGGTTGTGATGGGGAACCAAGTGATTGACGCTCGTGGGAGAAAGTTTACCAAGAGAGTGGTGGACATCAGAGAGCTGAACGAACAGGCCAAAGTCATCGACGACCTCAAGTATGATTCTTGCTTACTCACTTTTTGATTCTGGTGTGATCAACTGGTTGAAAACATCTTGTGTTTTATTGCAATCCTGTTTTTTTTTTTTAACCACAGGAAATTGGGAGCCAGTGAAGGCACCATCAACCAGGAGATCCAGCGCTATCAGCAACTGGAGTCTGTGGCCGTCAATGACATCAGGAGAGACGTCCGGAAGAAACTTCGCCGCTCCAGCATGAGGGTGAATGCCCATCTATTTACCTTCCCTGACCAGCAAGTTATTAATGAAAGAAGTTTTGAAATTGACAAATTCAAATGTCAAACCTTCAAAATAATAAATGAATATCTCTCATTTGGCCTTTTGAGAAACCCATTTCTGACTCTGTGTTCTTCTTCAGGCCGCCTCTCTAAAGGATAAGTGGGGTCTTGGCTACAAACCAAGCTACAACCGCTCCAAAAGCATCTCAGCGGCAGCAGGCCGACCTCCTCTGAAAAGGATGGACAGACAGAGGTAAAAAAAACAAAAAAAACATGAAGGGGCAGGAGAATCCACTCTTCCTCGTATCATGTCATCATGGAAATAACACCGTTAAGAGTGCTTCATCCGGCATTTACTGTAAACAAACAAGACCAAATAACCTCTTCCTCACGCCACTGCTGTTGGCACCGCATGTTTATGAAACACATTTCCCATTAACCTCTTTACAAAGACGACGCAGTGACTCACAAATGAGAATATAGTGTGCAGGAGAGAAAGTGGTTATCTCATTTGTTTATAGTAATTATGCATATATCTCAAAATGAATTTAGTAGTGATATTAAAGCAGTTGACATGCTGTAAGACCTTAAGCAATGGAAAAACATTAACTCCATGGCAGAAATGAATTGGTAAAAAAATAACTGCAAATGAATCTGATGTGGAACAATTTGTGCTTTGATGAAGAAGCTCTCAGTCGCAGTTCTTCCTGAATCCAACAATAAGGTGGTGTGTATTGTTATAACTTTAAGGTATTTGTGCAGTTTTACATCATTTTGCTGTGTTTGTAGTTCCAGAATAGGAGATGTGGATGATTTACCAGATATGCGTGTGGATGCATCCTCTCCTGGACCTCGGGTCACCTTCAACATCCAGGACACGGTAAACTTATTTCTAAAAACATCCTACGTATCTCACACGCTTGACAAAACAGGAAGCTGTGAGACATGAACATATTTTAGATTTGTATGCTCTTGACACATTTGTTCCAACCAAAGTTATTGCTATTTTATGTTTATGTTGTGCATTTTTGAAGGCCATCATCTCATCTTCCATTTCTATGTGTTTGTCACTTTAACTGTTCTCCATACTCCGTGAGATTTACATGTTGTGTGACTCGTATGATGTCATGGGAGTAGACGTGTGAGGATTTTTCTGTTCTTGAGCTCATTTTTAATCTTTTTGTTCAATTGAAGATAAATAATCAGACCTTGGACTCTACACATGCACCTGTCAGTCCAGGAGAGGTATTCAAGGTATATGGTTCAAAAGATTGAATCTAACAAATTGAAATACCTAACCAACACCCACAAATACTCCTCTTCTCCTCTGTAATTATCTTGACAGCGCTGATTTGCACTTTGAACATGCAAAATCAAAACAGGATGTTATATGTACACATGTACACCAATGTTTTATTAAACAACAGTGTGTTTAGTGCATGATGCTGTACTGTAATTATGCTCTTTGTGCCCCTAGTTATACTATGTATGTATATGTGTAGCAGCAACTTAAATGCACAGTATATGCTACAGTCTTTATTACTACTTGCTAAAACCAGTGACATTCCATCAGTGCGATACATATATTTGTGTCCCTGAAATAAATGTTCTTGCATAATACATGTAAATGCAAGTTTGTAGTTGGAATGCTGCTTTAATGAATAATGGAGGCACACATTCTCATCCTGTCTTGAAACTGCATAAAAATCCAATCCAAACCGGCTTTTTCTTCAATTTAATATATTGACTGATTTCTAACAACTATGCATGGTTTGCCTCTGATCCACTGTTGTTTGTTACAACAGTAGTTCCTCTCTTATTTCTGACAATATCAGTTCCGATTTAGCTTAAGATAAGATACACAGGAGCATTAAATTGCTATTAAGAAAAAATGTTTATGATTAAGTAATTAAACACAGACCTTATTGACATTTCACTCTTTCCCTCCGCAAAAGCTATAAACTTAGTTAGTGGTACAAGGTTCATCTAAAGTAATTACAATTACATATGAACATTCATCTTGTATGTATGTATGTATACACCTTAAAGGCTCTTGGTGAACTGAGATCATATAAATGACCGTCCTCCTCGCCCGTCAGAGATGTCAGCGTGTTACCCAGCGCGTTGAGGCGCTTGCCGATGTTGGGATCCATGTGAACATCAATACCACACATTTTCCAAAGCACATTCAAGGTCCAGGTACCAGCACTACTGCTCTCTGTTTTTGAGCAGGAGGAGGTGGATGTCAGGAGGGAGAGAGGAAAGAAAGAGCAGCAAAGGGTACAGATGAAATTAATGCAAAACAACATTTTCAGAGAGTCATACTTTCTGGTGTGATCCATAATGTATGGACCAGAGCTTAGTTAATAAAAACTTGCCTTTAGAGGGTTGCCCTGTAGTCCTGGAACATACTTCATATGTACCGGTCAATATGAAGTTAAAGGTTAAAGACTGGAATCTTAGGGAGGTTATGCATGCAGTGACTTCCTGAAGGCTTTCGATTCAATTTTATTTATATAGCACCAAATCACAACAAAGCTTATCTCATGACACCTTACATATTGTCCAGGTCTACACCGTACTCTTTATAATATTATTTACAGAGACCCAACAATTGCCACCATAAGCAAGCACTTGGTAACTTTGGCAAGGTAAAAAAAAAAAAAAAAAACTTTTATCAGGCAGAGCAGAGCTCAGTCTTGTCATTATGAGCTGCTGAGACTCATTTGTGAGTAAAAATCCGCCTCACCTGACACAGAACCACATATATTGGACAATCTTTAATGGCAAGTCAATTCAGAATTGATCGTTAATGAATCTATGAAGGCTTTCCTGGGTTTATTTTCGCCCTGTGATTGAATGTTAATGGATCAGTCACTACACAACGCCTTCAGCATTCACTCTCTAATGAAGACAGATGGAGGCCGATTCCACGTAAAGCTACATTTACTTCATTTGTCAATTCTTCTGTAGCCATTTGGATTAAACCATCCACCTGGCTACTTATTTAATGATACACTTGTATTTCCGTGATTAGATTATTGCCTAAAATGGTCAGTGAAAAAAACCCCGACAAGTACAGACGAACATTGTTGAGAGACCCCTGGAACAGCTCATTATCTGGATTAGTTTCAGATTCAGTTAGCAAACATTTTGCAACACTTTTATCGATGTTCAGCAGCCAGACATGGTCAATACCTCTCTCTGGGAACTTTGGTACTGTTCATAATTGGGCTTCTTTTCTAGCTGTCTTTAAAGACACCAGACTCAGTCATTTTTCCATTGTCACCTTCTGGAGTGTGTTTCACCCTTTGTCTTGGCGGCGTGTCACTTGGTTCTCATCTTCTTTCTTGTCTCACATTCTTTCTCTTTCATTCTTCCTCAATAAAACTGCATGACCTCTCTGTTCAGAACAGTTGCAGGCTGATAGTGTTCTGTCATTGGCTGTGAGACTAAGACAACTAAACTGTGCTGTAAGATTCAATTTCAGCATTCAAGACCAAATATAATCATGATCATCACGGTCCAGTCAACAGAACACTATCTCCTTCAAAGTTATGAATCCATGGCTACCTTCCTACTTGAGACATCCTTGTTTTAAGTAGGAAAAGCTTTATGAAGACATAACATGTGTGAGTTTGTCTCTGTCCTTCTCTGAAGTTTCCTGAGGAGACAGAGGACCTGTTGTCAGTCACCATTGATGAGCCATCCCATTCTCATCATCATCATCTTTCTCCATGCGTTCTCGAGGGCCAGCACTCCGCTTTCAGTGCCCCTGTCACCCCTGCTGTCTTCTCACCCATTCCCTTCCAGCACGACGACATGAGGCGCGACGACCTCACCTCCTCCTCCTCCGAAGACTCTGAAAAGGAGGACGAGTTTGAGCGCGAGAGACCGCAGAGCTACCGGAGACCCTTGTGAGTCTTTTTGTTTTGCTGTTTGGTTTTTGTTCCCGCTCAAGCATTCTTGTGCTCAATGGTAGATGAAAGGAAGCGTCATTACACTACACTCTGTGGTATAAATACAATTTTCAACACTCACCAAACAATCTAATCTGTCTTTCTCCACAGCCAAGCGTCTCACAGGAAGGCCTCTGGGTTTTCTGCTGTGAGTCAGCTGTTCAGCGAGCGCTGGCCGAGCACGCCAGCCAGCCGCAGCTTCAGTGGCCCGACAACCGAGAGAAACATTGACTTTGAGCTGGATGTACGTGTAGAGATCGACAGTGGGAAGTGTGTCCTTCACCCTACCACTCAGCAACCAGAGCATGAGGACATTTCCCTCAGGAGGTAGGATGAAAGGCGCTTTACTCATTCTGATAACTACTGGAGAGGAGGGAACAGTATTTCATTCCAAGTCTGACTCACATTTCCTGCTGTGAATCATTTTTGAAAATAACATCCTATAAAGATTTGAATCAAACTCTACATTACAAGTCCACTCAAATCATTTCCAGGATGAAACTATGCTGGAGCCAGTCCACAGTGGATACAAGAAATAAAACTTTCTATATTCAGATATATAAACAAGTCATAAATAGACGGTCTTCATATGACCGGACTTCTCTCTCCATGTTTATTTTGTAGGAGCTGTGAGCGCAGCCTCAGGAGTCTGGACCAGGAGTCTCCCCCCAAGAAAAAGAAGCTGCAGCCCACGTACACCTCCACCACCCACCTCCTCGCTGGCAAGAAATGTCCCTCCTCCCTGCAGACCAAATCTAATGACATAGAGACCACAGTCTTCTACATTCCAGGAGTAGATGTAAAGGTCAGCGTCTTGCTCAGCAATTCACCACCATCCCCACACTCCCATTCTGTCTCTTTTGACCACTTGATAACTGATAGAATCATGCCTCCAAAACACCTCATTCAGACATGTAGACTAAGGGAACACCACGGGAAAAATTGAATTATTTGGCGATTTCTTTAAAAAAATGTCATTTTTTAGCACTTCTCTTCAGCTCATATAAACCTGCTTATTGCCAATATAATCTGGAAGTCCATAATCCTCCAAATGCCCTTGGTCTCTTATTTTGGTTGTGATTATCCTGGAGGTCGTTTTATACAGTGAGGTCAAGTTTCCCCCTTTGAAAATCACCTTTTCACTTGCCAACTGTAGCCTAATATCGGAGCGTTATTTAGTCCTGTCAGCGTGACGCGGTTGGTACCATTGGATGCTTTAGTGATACCAATATTGGCCGAGGGTGTCTGTGTCTTAGCAGGGTTTAAAAGGTTAAATGATTCTTCTGTTTCTCTCCCCCAGTTGCACTACAACTCCAAGACACTGAAGACCGAGTCGCCCAACGCCTCTCGTGGATCCTCCCTCCCTCGTACCCTCTCCAAAGAGTCCAAGCTGTATGGTATGAAAGATAGCGGCCCTCCCAACCCTCCCAATGCAGTCCAAAGCAAGACTAACTCGCTCCTACCTCCCCCGCCCCCACCTATTCCATCAGGTACTGAGCATTCCCTCATTTTAAATTGCATGCCCTAGCACCACGTGTAATCACAGACACTAGTGTGCCACGCCTCTCCGGGCTGATGATTTTCATCCACACGTGGACCCACCGAATCAAGTGCATGTGATTCCATCCTCTAAAAAAAAAATAAAAAGCATGAATCCAGAGGGCACCTTTTGATCAGATGGCCTCATACATATTGATGTATAGAGGGGAAGACACCAAAGGCAATTTAAAAAAAAATAAAAAAACTGTTTAAAGTTTAAGAACTGTTATCGACAGTTCATGCCACAGATGACTTAAACTCCCATGTGTCTTTGCAGCCAAAGGCAAGGGCAGTGGTGGAGTAAAGACGGCCAAGCTGTATGCCTGGGTGGCCCTCCAGACTCTGCCAGAGGAAATGGTCATCAGCCCCTGTCTGCTGGACTTCCTGGAAAAAGCACTGGAGACCATTCCCATCACCCCGGTGGAAAGAAACTACACAGGTTCGTTCTGATCTTTATGGACCCTGTTCTTAGACTTATACAACAACACCATCTTGTGTGTCTGGGATTCATGGTAAACTCTTTTGTTCGTCAGCTATGGCTTCCCAGGAGGAGGACATGGGTCAGTTTGATACGGTGGAGCAGCTGGAGGAATCCACCACCTCCCTGGTGTCCTCTTCCACGTCGGCCTACTCCTCCTTCCCTGTGGATGTTGTCGTCTATGTCAGAGTCCAGGTACCGTCAGCCGGACTGTAATTTTTACAAGTTACTTTCTCTGGAGCATTTTCACTAAAAAACTTTAAAGTCAGGGCATTTACAATATTAGATAATAACAGAAAAAAAACGTTTTAATCCATCATCCATGCAGTCCTTTTGATTGATTTGTGTTCCTGTAAAATGTGAAGCTTCTAAGACTCAGACACACTAAAGTTGGTCATCGTCTGTGTTTGCAGCCCTCTCAGATTCGCTTCAGCTGCCTGCCGATGTCCAGGGTGGAGTGTATGCTCAAACTGCCCTCTTTAGACCTAGTCTTCTCTTCAAACCGCGGCGAACTGGAGACCCCGACAGGAACTCATCCAGCTGACGGATCTCACCCGCCCTCCTCCACTCCACCAGGGCAACATATCCCCAAACCACCTCCCAGCAAAGGTCTGCAGAGCGTGACTGGCGAAATAATGACACTCTAATGTGTGCAGAGAAATGTGCGAAGAACATTTGCAGGCAAAAATCTTATAATATCAAACACAGCGAGAGGATATATTAGCTGTCGCTCCATGCCACGTCTTGGCCCTGTGTGATCTGATGTCGCTCACAGCTTGTTCTCATACATTCATTACTTTCTCTCTCTTTCTGTCTTTCTGCCAGATCTTTTTTTTTTTTTTTAAATCTCTGGTTTTCCCAGGCATATTTACAGTAATTGTACAATTTGTTCAGCCAAAAGAGAAATGGAAAAGTATTAATATTACACTATTATGTTTTTAGCAGCATCTGTACTCTAATTAACTTACTCATGTGTGTCAGATCTGTAAAGTTTATAGTTAATTAACGCCTGTTCGTCTTACCTCCTGCCTGTGTTTTTCCCCCAACATCCTCTGCCTCCTTCCAGCATCTCCGTTGCTGGGGAGCCCTCTGGGCAGGAGCAGACACAGCAGCAGCCAGTCCGACCTCACTGGACCCCCCAGTACCTCCTCAGGCCTCAGCTTTACCGCCTGCATGTCTGACTTTTCGCTCTATGTCTTCCACCCCTACGGCGCCGGGAAGCAGAAATCTGCTGTCACAGGCCTGCCTCCGGGTTCAGGGCCTTTAGGTACGGGAAGGGAGAAGTAGTTGTAATATTCTAACGTGATAATGAAAATACAGAGCTGCAGTTTCTGAAGTTTTGTGAATTATTTTACTGTTCTATGCTGATGGATGTTCAGTATTACATATGTTATGCCACTTGTTTTTAAATTTATCACTCTTTTTCTGGAAGGTACAGTCGATGAGGAGCCGTCTTCAGTAACGGGAAGGAAAGACTCTCTGAGTATCAACCTGGAGTTCGTGAAGGTCAGCTTATCCAGGATGAGGCGAAGCGGAGGCCCCACCTTCATTGAAAGCTTCATTCCTGGCAAAGGTGGCAAAATGGACACCACCTTGATCAACATCTCAGGTACGTTGTCAATCTCCGAGCAGGGCGTTCCTTGAACAGACATGCAATACATTGTTCTGGTTTAGTCTATTCAAGGTTCAAATTGTTGCTGGCTTGCTTGGAATGGTGTTTATAAAGATTTCATGGAGGGAATTCAGATCATATCACTTGATAAAGCACGTACGCTAACACACTAGCTGCCAACAAACACACAAAACTAACAAAATGGCTGACTTGTTTTCCGTTGTCACAGCACTCTCTTTGCACGTTTTTCAGGTTCATGCCGGCAGAAGAGGGAGGAGCAGTGTAGTAACTGGATGTAACTGTAGTTCTATAAGTGCATGTGCAGCCGTCTAATTTCATTTTGAAAAAGAGAGCCTCTCTTCCTCTATTTTATTATAGCATTGTTTTTACTGACCGTATAAAGAATGGACAAAATATGCCTGACATCAGCCACGCGTTTCTGAAAAGCCTTTTTTAAAAAGTCCTCTTCTTAGCTAATTAAAAAAATCAGCAAAGAGGTGAATCATCAGTTGACCTGAAGTGGGCCGAATGACACCTGGGTGCTCAAACAAACCATCTGTAACAATACCCACTGTCAATCAAAGTGGGCCACGCTCTTAATTATGCAAATTTAAGCCTTAGGATGATTTGAACGGTTGAGTTAAAAAATTTCTGCTGTGAAGTTGGACATTTTAATATGGGGGCTTATGGCAGACTGAGTGGTCGCTCAAGCAGCGGCAGTTTTTGGCTCACAGACACGGAGGATGCTGCTTGATCGTTATACATTGTACTGTGCTAATTGGGAACCTGTTAAGGATCCTCACTTTAAGTTTGGGAACATTTACATGAGATTTTGGCAATGGCTTCTTTAAGAAATTAGGTTTTTAGTTTTTCCGTAGAAAAATATTCATGGCATCAGTCCTTTACTGAATATGGGAGTCCAGCAGCGTTCAGTTTTGCCAGTGTAATCAGGATATATGAAGTGATGCACTCACAGTGCAGAAGCGGAACATTTTAAAAGCATAGAAATGAGACCGGGGGAGCGTGATAGATGAAAAATGCACCTTTCTGATCTTTGAATGTGAAGTGCTCCTTTTCCCCATCTAGATTTCCTTTAAGGAGCATATGCTATCAATATGCCTGTACTGTTAGAACCTTTTTATATGCGTCTCTTATCTCAACAAATGTAATATTCTCCCCTCAGCTGTGTGTGACATTGGCTCGGCTTCCTTCAAGTACGACATGAGACGGCTGAGTGAGATCCTGGCTTTCCCGAAAGCCTGGTACCGTCGAAGTATCGCCAGGCGCCTCTTCCTGGGAGACCAGACAATCAACCTGCCAGGTGACTTGTTGACCACTCAGCGGTTTTAGTGTGTGTTGGGGTTGGTTTATTGAGTGTTTCATAACCATGGTATGTTTTTTTTTTTTTATACTGTTACCCTGCTGTTTTGAAAATATCCAGCAGTGCTCGTGTTGTTGTTGTAGTGTCGGCTTTTCTTTGCTTCCAAAAGTGCTCCTCTTTTCTTGAGATTGGACTACCTACTATCTGCCTGTTCATTATTGACTTTTCTGTGAAAAACTGAATGATTAACAAGTGCTTACAATTCAGCATGTCCTTTAAGTAAAATATATAACACGGACAAAAGGATAAAAGTCTTTATCATATGGAGATAAATGCATATAAAGGATTTTTTTTCTCCTCATCTCTACGGGTTAAGCTCATTTTTAATATCCCATCTCGCTGACCTTCCTTCAGCCAACATTTCCTCCCAGTGCTCCATGTTGACATTTCAAATGCTGTCCTTTACTTACATCTCTCAACCTTTACCTCGCTTCAGCCTCTGGCCCGGCCACCCCCGACTCGGCCGAAAACGTCACCCAACATCTGTCCCCAGAGTCCAGCCGGAAAGCCTACTGGAGGACCTGGGACGGCAGCACCGGGACGCAGCACATGCCCCAATCCCCAAACGTCTTTTCAGAGCACACCACTGGAAGCAACATGTCACCGGGAGGCCTGGGCCACCTAAAGTCCCCCGCGCCCGGACGCACCAGAAGCGTGTCGGACTCCTCTGCTCCTAGGAGAGGTAACTCCAGACACTCTTACCATTTCCAGATGGAACTTAAACTAAAACATTCCTGGTAGTTAAAAATGCCCTTTTGCTGCAAATCAGGGCGAGTCTCAATACAGATGTTAAACAACTGTGTCCAAACCAATAAATGAATATGGAAAATGCAACGCGGCCATGTACAAGATGATTAGAATTTGTCCTTGACTTGCCTTTTGTTCATTCTCATCCAGATTCGGTGACAAAAACGTCGACTCCTTCCTTCAGTAAGAACGGTAAGGCAGCAGGTCAGCAGGGGTCGCCGTGGGAGACGCTGGTGGTGTTCGCCATCAACTTGAAACAGCTCACCGTCCAAATGAACATGAGCAACGTCATGGGAAACAATACGTAAGTGGTCACAGTCTCTGCGCTGCTTTATCGTACATACTTTAATGCCCAACACGTGATTTTATAGAAGATTTACTTGCTTTCTTTAACTGAGTTAGATGTATCTATAGATATGAAGCCACAGCAACTGCTTAGTTTAGCTTAGCATAAAGGCTAACCTGGCTCAGTCCAAACATGAAGAAAATAATCCAGCAGGTACAGGTGAGATAAAAAAAAATAGAACATGTGAATTAGCGCGCTTTTTCCTAATGTTTGAAAACAGATACTTCTCTCAGCAAAAAACACTTCCACTCTCTGGCCTTGATAATTCCTCTGAGTGCTGTTTAAAATCATCCTCCCTGAATGCGTCAGTGAGGGATTCATGCCACCCATTAAAGCTGTTTTGGCGTGAAAGAATCAGTAAAGGTGAAGATAAATATTGAAGATAAGTGTTATTGACCAAATAGGATGTCGCCAGCATCGTTTATTTTAAATTACCGGAGTAATCGGCTGCTCCGCTTTGTGTACAAATGCATCTCCTCGCTATCACTGTGATTTCAACTCCTGCAACACGTCCATTCAGTCTCACGCTCATGGGCTCAGTTCATCTTTTACACACTGTTGTATTTTACTGGTCAGGAGGAGCTGCAGCCGTCACAACTTTTCGTCTCTACAGTTTACGGCAGAATTGTGCTAAAAACCTGCTGAATCAGTGACACACCCACAACACGCCTGTAACTAAGGCAGTGCAGTTTTATGAGCCCTCCGTCATCATAAAGTAAAAACATGTACTCTAGATGTGTTTGGGGCTCTCTGAGCAACACATATACATCCCCTGCTTCTTCCTCACAAGGTTAGGAGGCCTCTCTCTCCAGATTGAATTATTCAGGACTCTAATATTCTTTGGTCATACAAAACATTCACACATAGATGTAGTCTTTGTTGGCAGTAAGACTTGGATTGACACAAAGCTGTACTTATATATCAGCAAATGGTTTAACAATAACATATTAAGTTGATTGATTAAGATAATGACATACAATACAAGTACATAATGACATGTCGGCTTGCTAGTCAGGTTTAGTGGTCGACCGGTCTTTTCCTTTTCAGTTACCGGTGTTTATTCTCACAATGGGAGTCATTTATGTTTCATAGAGAGCATCGCTACATTATTCAGCAGTCTTCCAGGAGCGCTCACAGTTGTGTTTGCCCCTGCAGCTGGACGACCAGCGGGCTCAAGAGTCAGGGCCGACTGTCTGTGGGCAGCAACCGGGACCGAGAGATCAGCATGTCTGTGGGCCTCGGCCGCTCCAAGCTCGACTCCAAGGGCGGGGTGGTGGGTGGCAATATAGACGTGAACACCCTGGAGATGGTCTGTAAGTAAACAAAGCATCATCTTTTCAGACATCTGGTGTTTTCCCGCAAACTCATTAGCAGCTCTTGTTCTAGCTGAGTGTAAACTGTGGATATGGACCCGAGCCAGAGTTCAGTGCGGAGTTCTCCACACAGAACGCTGGGAGCTGTGCAGTGACTTTAAAACACCTACACATTTTACTCTCATTTATTTACTCCGGCATAAGGTGTAAAATGAGCTCGTATTTAACCACGTTAAATACATTTTCAAGCAGGAAGTATTTAAAGTATTTCTTTATACCCTGAGAATGTGTGGATGAGTATTCATAATACTTTTGATACTATTAAAGCTCCTGCTGCAGCTTTGCATGTCATTTCTACATTGCTACTTCATATAGCGTCCTGTTCACTGCCATTGATCTCCCTGAAAGCAAAAGCTTTATGAAATCTGCAAAACACGAGAGTTTGAGCCCAAGAATAAAAGTCTCTCCAGTCTACACTACATGTGGAAACCAGAGTCAACTTAAACTACCTTTGCCTTTTTCATTTTTCGTTCTTTGTTGCTTCGTCACAATGTGACTTTCAATGTTTGCCGAAAAAAGAAACTCAAAGATGATGAATAGCAAAATGTCAGATGTTCTGGTGCTAAGAGAGCTGCTAGTTCAGTTAAACCACTCAAACCACTGGTGGTACACAAGCCTCCTTGAGATGTCTCTGCAATATAATCTTTTAATTAAACAATAAAAAACAAACATTTAATGCCATCATTAAATGATGCCTGTGTGAAGTTTGCATGTTCTCCCCGCGTCTGTGTTGGGTTCTCTCTGTGTCCAAAGACATGCACTTAATAGGTTAAGTGGTGACAAGTGGGACTAAAATGATCCATTTGGTTCAAAAACACTGTAATGGTGACTCCAAATGGGAACCATAAGGAAGAGAAGTGCAGCTCCATTTCTGCCCGATTATCTCTGGTTTTCAAACTGGTTCTGTTGGGGAATCAACATCATCCATTTATCCATTTATTCATCCATTTTCAGTAGTGGCAGGGTGTTCTCTCCCCTAGTTCAGCCACAGTGTTAACCGATTACTGTCCGATTTCTAGCCCACATCTCCGAACACCCCAACCAGCAACCCAGCCATAAGATCCAGATCACGATGGGGTCGACAGAGGCGCGTGTGGATTACATGGGCTCCAGCATCCTGATGGGTGTATTCAGCAACGCCGACTTGCAGCTGCAGGACGAATGGAAGGTCAACCTCTGCACCGTCGACACCAGCCTATCAGAGAAAAGGTGTGAAATGATGCCAGCAGAAGCTTATCATGCTATGCAACACTTCTGAAGGGTGTAACAAAATGATGATGCCGATCCAAATGTAATATTCACTGCGTGCTTATTCCACATCGAGGGTGTTTAATCTAAACTATTTCCATCTGCTTTTAGCCTCTTTTGTTTCCTACAATCTGTCTTACACTTCTATCTCCCCGATTCTCACCGTTTCCCTCCCCATATGTTCTCCCTCTCTCCTTCCAGCGAGATCTTTGTCCATGGGGACTTGCAGTGGGACATTTTCCAGGTGATCATTTCACGCTCCACCACGCCAGACCTCATCAAGATCGGCATGAAGCTGCAGGAGTTTTTCACTCAGCAATTCGACACCAGCAAGCGCGCCCTTTCCACCTGGGGCCCTGTCCCCTTCCTGCCCCCCAAAACGCCCGTCATCAACACTGAGAAAGGAGCCGCAGAGCTCTGTAAGTAAACAGTTCATGCAGACTGTGGCATAATAACGTATGCACAGCCAAGTGTCAAGCTTAATTTGTATACCACTTTTCCACATAGTTGACACGGTTGTTCAACAACTGAATGCAATCAAACATGCTCATGAGGTAATTAAAATCAAACCGCATACATTTAAAGAGACCGGAGCCTCTATGACAATAAAAAATATCCCAAAACTCAGCAGCATGCCTTGTGTTCAGGTCAGAATTGATTTGTTGTCTCTACACCGTCTCCCCCCTCTCTCCTCTCAGATCTCATCTTGTGTCTCCTAAACGTTTTTTTTGTCACGCAGACATGGATGCAGCCCATCATCGCCACTGGCCCGGGGTGCTGAAGGTAATCGCTGGTTGCCACATCTCCCTCTTCCAGATGCCTCTGCCTGAGGACGCCGTTCAGCTGGGTGGTTCAATGAGCCTCCATGGCAATCACATGACGCTGGCCTGCTTCCATGGGCCCAACTTCCGCTCCAAGTCGTGGGCTCTGTTCCACCTGGAAGAGCCAAACATCGCCTTCTGGACAGAGGCACAGAAGATCTGGGAGGACGGTGAGACAAAAATGTTCATTTCAGCTGCTTCTATCTGGATAACTAGCACTGGAAAATAATTACAGAATGAAAATAGTAGTGAAAATTTGCATTTGCACATTATAGCTTGGCACTATAATCCCTTATGTTTCTGCCACGTCCAGGCTCCAAAGATGATTCTACCTACATCGTTCAGACACTGGATTTCCATCTTGGTCACAACACCATGGTGACCAAACCCTGCGGCGCACTCGAAAGCCCGATGGCCACCATAACCAAAATAACCCGGCGACGGCATGAAAACCCCCCACATGGAGTCGCCACAGTTAAAGAATGGTTCAACTACGTTACTGCCATGAGGAATGAAGGTAATCATCACACACAGAGAGGCACGAGCCAATTTTGTCTCAACAACCTCAGCTCTGCTCAGTCTGAGCACAGAACTGAACCAGACCAATCTGATACCAAAGTAACACTCACATGTCGACATGTACAGGGAAACTGGAGCTCTTGGCGACGGGTATGAACAAGAGGAAAGTGAACCTGTCCATTAAATGTGTGACCATCTGCTTATTTCAGTGTCAGTGCACTATGTACACTACCCTTACAGATATAAACCCTCGTTGAAGAAATATTCCTCAGTATAACACAATCCAGCTCAGACTCAGAAGCACAAGCGAATCAACACCTCTCAAATCTGAACATTATACCCTTCATGAAATTAGATTTTATTGCAGAGTTGGCGTATCAGGCTGCCATTACTTCTAGCCAGGTGTAGTTACTCAGTGTAAATAATTGCTTCATTGTAGTATCGTCTTCAAACTTTTCTCAACCTCAGACAGCTCCGACTGAAGGAAGACAGACACAGCCTCTCCCCGCAGCAGCTGCCTGTTATCTGAAATGTAAAATAGGCTGCAGATAGTATTTAACAAAGCAGAAAAGCCGAGTGCGAGCATGACCTTCAACTCGAGAGAGAGAGAGAGAGAGAGTTTCTGACGCGTCTTATCTCCCGTTTCAGAGTTGAACTTACTCAGGAACGTGGAAGCCAACAACCAAGAGAGCGGAGTGGCTGCCAAAAGCTCGAGTCTGCTGAGCAGCTTCCGCAGCTCCTCCAGCTACAACCACGAAACAGAGACAATCTTTGCTCTTCCCCGAATGCAACTGGACTTCAAATCCATCCACGTGCAAGATCCAGATGAACCTTCATTAACAGGTAGGGCTGGATACGTTATAGGCACGTAAAGGCAATAAACCATCTTAAAGTCTTTTCTTTTAAGGTCACACTGGATCCTTTTATCAAGTTAGTCAGCTGTACAGTAATATTTTATTTGCACAGCAACAGTGTGTTATGTTCTGTTCTTCAGGACCCTCACTTCAAGCATATTTTTAAAAAAATCCATTAATTTTCATCCTCTTTGTTTTGTTATTTTTAACCAACCATTGTCAGGACAACAGTGTTACAGAAGTGCACAGCTAAATCTGTACCTTTTCAAAGCAAATTAAATTGTTCTGATTTGTTCCAGACTCCAACAGCAAACCCAAAGTGGAGTGCAGCGTCGTGACAGAATTCACCGACCACATCTGCGTCACCATGGACGCCGAGCTCATCATGTTTCTTCATGACCTGGTGTCTGCCTACCTGAAGGAGAAAGAGAAAGGTTTTTGTCATTACACCGACTCTTTGGTTCCTCCCTTAACAGCCAGTCAGTGAGGAAAATAAGCAATGTTTAGTGATCTCTTAACAAAGCACCCAAAAAAAGACGACTTACCAATCTGTCTGAGGAAACATGACGGGATGAACAACGTCCGTCTGCCTCCGTAACCCTGTAAAGATCTTTGTATGCTGTTGGACACATTTGGCAGAGCAGCATGAAACGCAGGAAGCTGAGTGTTATTTTCACACACAGCAGGGAGGTCAGAGAGCCCAATGCAGGCCGCATTTTAATGTGTTTCCTATTGTCAGAAAGGAACAAATTAGCACTCTGTTTTCCAGCAACCTCACATTCTTCACAATTAAAATAGAGCCACGACTTTGTTGTGTTGACTCTGCAGCTGAATAGAAAGAGAAAAGAGGCGAGCGGTGAAGATTTTCATCGGGTTTTGATTAATCCTGATTAATTTAATATGGCAGATGGGTTTTTTGAATGTGAATAGAGTCTCGATCTATACTCTCAAGGTAGTGACTGTGCTCTCAGGGATGTTGGTGAATGTTTATTGTGCTCTGCGCCTGGTTTGTTGTTGAATATGTTTGCCTCCCCCTCATCTGTGTCCTCAGCCCTTTTCGCCCCGCGGATGTTCGCGGCTCGGCCGGGACAGAAGAGCCCCACGGCCCTGCACGATGACAGCTCCACGGACAAAGACAAGGACGACGGCATCAACTACACCACGGTGGACTGGAGAGAGTTCATGTGCAACACCTGGCACTTGGAACCGACTCTCAGGTCAGCTCCGCTCCGCCGCACTGCAGATATTTGGAGTGTCTTTATTTAAGACGCACCCTTTCGCATTGTGACGGAGTCAAATCAAGTCACAACGCCCAGTCATGAATAAGTCTCATTCAGAATCGACAGAGGAGAAAATAGAAAAGGGCACTTGTAACTCTGTGTAAACATCTATGACCTTATAGCCACACCAGATTTTTACAGTGACGCACTAACCAAACCCGCAAATCCACATTTACAAGGCGGACATGCATCACTGTATCAGGCAAAAAAGAAATAATAAAGCCTCACAAATACAATTCAAATGACTTTTTTCACACTAAACTTACATGTTTACAAATACAATTCAAATGACTTTTTTCACACTAAACTTACATGTTTTAACACTTAAGAATCACTTGGTATCCTCCATTTAAAGTAGTAGTGTAAAATGTGGGCAGCGGATTGTTTTTTTCTGCTATTTCGACTAAGAACAGTAAAATGTTTTGAGCCGTTTGTTGTCTTTGGAGATTTTCCTCTCCGTGATTGTGAGTGACTGCTATTCAGCGAGCTGCAGATTCAGAGCATTCCTGCTGGTGGCTCTCTCACTCGGCCCATGTGCGGGGGCTCGGTTCTTGCCTTTCCAACATGTGGCCCTTTGCTGCGTGTCGTTCCCGCTCTCTTCTCCCAGTACAAGTCTGCAAATATTTGTCTCAAAATGTACTTAAAAGTAAAAGCCCTCACTCATGTAGAACAGTGGTTCCCATCAGATTACATTAGTACTTCTTATATTATTAAATTATTATTACTAATGTGTTAATTTGTAAGCAGCATTGCACGTTGTGGTGGATTTTATGTTTGAATGCTGTTGGATAGATGAATCAATGCACAGCATTTTATAAACTCATCATAGATTTAGTTTAAGAACTTCTTCTCCAAAGTAACTACAGTTAGAATAATGTATTTAGTTAGTTACATAAACAAAATGTTTTCTGTATCTTCAGGCTCATCTCCTGGACAGGACGGAAGATCGACCCAGTTGGCGTGGACTACATCTTGCAAAAACTGGGCTTCCACCACGCCAGGACTACGATTCCCAAATGGCTACAGAGGGGCGTGATGGACCCGCTGGACAAAGTGCTGTCGGTGCTCATTAAGAAGCTGGGCACCGCCCTGCAGGACGAGAAGGAGAAGAAAGGCAGAGACAAAGAGGAGCACTGAGGAACACTCATACCACTGTAATCAAAGCTGTGCAGAATTTCCCTACAGGTCACAAACACTGGATTACTGTATTACAATGGCCACTACTGTACAACATATCCGTCAGACGTACACACATTTTACCTGCAACAGCCTGTGAAATTCAGCATAGCTGTTTTCTGTGGTACAAACCACTAAGCGGCTCTGACTGAAGCGTTTTGCACCAATGTTATTCTCTGTATATTTTGAACAAAGTAGCAGATGTTGGTATTATTTGACTGCTTTAATGGTAAATCCCCTGCCTCGTTTACCTGTTGTACATGACCTTACTGAAATCGCTTGAAAGTTTTATTTTAAGGCTTACCAATATTTCATGAGAAATGATTTCTTAAACCATTGCCTTTTCTTTGTTTCCCATGGAACACATGGTAGATATGCTTTATGTATTTTATAGCGTAGTTTTAAGATATTTAAGAACAGTTCAGTGACAGTGTTCTTGATTTTCTCTTCTTTTCTTTTTTGACGTGAACAAATAAATACGGGGAGGTTGCGGCACATCATCCACTCATGGGTTATGAGGATGACATGAACTTGTAATTATAATTTGAACCAAGATCATTATTTATGGGTATGTGAAATGCAAAGTCTATAACATGTATTAGCTTGGTGTGTCAAGCTTATTTTTGTCTTTTTAAATCCATACGGTAGAACCAGTGTATATAATTACATTTCTTAAATGTGTTGATTTCCTAACTTAATAAAACTATTGCCATTGAATTTTAGATCGAGCGCTGCTCTGTTGTTTTCAGTTTTAAGTATTTGAAATCTTTCGCTAATTTCATGTGTATAGGTAAATTTCTTCATCATGAGGTTGGCTATTCAAGTTGTATGTCGTCTGTGGCGAGAGGAGTCTGTAAAAATAACCCTGATTATTTCATTAGTGATGTCATCAGGGTCATCTTGGCTAGGCTTGGACTTGGACATAAAATGGATAACAACAGAAAACTGGCATAACCTTGTTGATTTTGTAAGTTGTGGCTGTTTACCAGGCAAGTAGGGTCCAAAAAATATGATTGCTGTATTGGTTGAATTCTGGGAAATGTAGGATCCAGTGTTTTTGGAGCTTGTTGACATTGCTGTTTCGAATTTGGTCTCTTGCGAGATGCCAAACTTTGGGGATGTGCAACACTAAATCACTAGGGTAACCCTTTAATTATGTTTAATCTCTGTAGGCGGTATTTTCTGTGATCTGAAAGCGACTGTGGCGTTTAGTGCTCATTTTCCAATCTGTGCAATGCATCACTTCGTGTGGCAAAGGATTTTCCCCTGGAAACGGCTGTCAGACAGGTGTTTAGAACTTCAAATGAAACTTTAATGAACTGAGAGTGGGTTGTGAAAATGTCTCACGCTGGTTGAATCAAAGCTTTAATAGCATCAAGAGTCAAATGTGTTTTTGTTTTTTTTTTCTTCAGACAGTGATTTGTTTCTGTTCTGGGTTTGTAGGTCAATTAATGAGTCTACAAGACTCCTTCAGTCAGTTACAACATCCTCTACTTTCCTCCACATCACCTCGCCCCTTGTCTGTAAAAAAAACCTGCTATGCTCACCACACGCTTTTGTTAATACAGTACTCCTGACTGTAAGACTCACCCTACCAACGCTAATCTCTTCCACTGTGATATCCCCGCTCACTACGAGCCATGTTCTACTTTTGGTTCCATGCCACGGTTTTGCATTTTTGATGTTGCGTTGGTGGGTGAAGGAGAGCAGGGTGGCACCGTGGAGAGGAAGAGAACTGCGGGCCTCCTCTGTGATGTCTGCTGTGAGATTACAGCAGTGTCACCTGAGGAAATGCAGACAGCTCAGTGTGAGAGCACACTCACAGTCTTTGCTCTTGCTTGCCCGGGCTGGACATAATTTTTGATTTCAGAAACTTTGCCTGCTGCACACCTTTTCCTTTTAAGCGATTTTGCTACGCTCTATTACTTCTATTTCTTTCACTTCACAGATTTACAGTATATATTAACCTGAAAGCCAAATGAGTGACCAGCAGATGGAGTCAAAAGCCAAGTCGGTTCACAGTCTGAACTCCTTAATGACACATCAGCGGCTCCCTGCAGTATACTGTCCTGCTACTGAATTATAAAATAGAAAGAGAATAGAAAACATTAAAAAGTCATGAAGTGGCCAGAGATGTTGGACAGCTTAAATTTCCTGCCTGTGTCCTTCCTGGCCTGGGATCAAACTGTGCTTGGACATTCTCCACTGAGCTCCAGGCTGACCAGTCAACAGAAACTGACAGCGGCAGTCTTCCTCAAGTGGATGTACATGTGAGTGCTGAACATGACAAAAAAAAAAAAGGTAATTATAAAATGGGAGAAGTGGAGTTAAAGTGTAGAAGGGCATGCTGGAAAATGTTTGAATATTTTATCAGCAGAACACAGAAATTTTCAACATAAAGGGTTTTATGCTTTGAAGGGAAGAAGATACTGGTTGAGCTTTTTGACAGTTTCCTACACGCAGTTTTAGAAAAATACGTGTTCTCTTCCCAGAATGAAAGGCTTCATTAGTAAGGGAGCTGACAGTGTAGAGAAATCAAACGGACTCTTTGGTCAGAGGAATATATTAAACGTGGTCAAAAAGGCCTTTAAGCTTCACCATACACACATGTTGTGGGCACATGGCGCAAAACAAATGTATTCGTATTGTATATGAATAAGTTATGTACAGATTAGTCAGAGTTTGCTACCACCCTTTATAAATTGTTAATACATTGTATGGCGTCATTAATGGTCAATAAATCAGGAACTAATGCTTTATACATCAGTTATTAATAAAAACAACTGGAGTTGCCAAGTTGAAACCTTTATTGATAATCTGTTAAAAGCATAGATCAATATTTTGGGCAATTCTCTTGAACAAGAAGTTTGATACCAGTCTCTTAACTGTCAATTCAATATATGGCTGTAAGACTTTTTACTTTACTATGTGCAGGCATATTTATTAAAGTTTCACCAACATTTATAACAAAATATAAAGGAAGAGGAGGAGGAGAACCCAAAACTGTTATAATTAATGGCTTGTATCCAATAATTGTGAAGCATTATTAAACGATTTACTACTGCTTATAAACCTTTTACAAAGATTGTATTGAAAATTGTCGCCTATCCTGACTTTATTTCAAACATTGTGATTTTATTTTATCAGACCCACTGTGCCAGTTCAAGGCTGTAAAAGCCAGATAAAAAAAAAAATGTAGACAAAGGTTCAAAACATTCATTTTAAACATGATATAACCGATGTCCTCAACATTTGTCTTGGCCTATTTATTCTATAGGAGAACATTTTTAAATAGACTTCTTTCTTGTACCATTCACAGCTCCCCTCAGCCTCATACACCTACACAAGAATCCTTGATTGTTTCTTCAAAACCTATTACTGTGACAAACCTAATGATTTCAAGTTTCTGCTTTCATTTCAGCAAATTGCTTTTTTAGGAATGAATATTTTTCACATCAACTGATCGCCCTGTTAATAAAGTCCTCATTAGCCCTATGATCAAAGAAAGCGCAAAGACATGATACCTTTTAAGAAACCGCTTCAAAGCTGTCTTCTAAGACTTGCCCGACAGAACAAATGCACCCATGTGGAACAATAAAGACTGAACTGCATTAAATTGAATACCGCAGAGTGCTGTTATGATGTGCAGCAACTAAACTGCCTTAATACAAATGAGCAGATTGAGATTTGAGCTACTTTTTGATTGAGTTTCTAATTGCATGTTCCACTCCACCAGCATTACCTTGATTCAATAAGTCAGTGTAACAGTATGGCTGAAGGGTTGAAAGGAGAAGCTGGTAGTTAGTATAATAGCCTGAATGTTCAGTTAGTTATTCTCTGGTTGAAGCTGTGAAATGCTGCCACGCAACATGGATTAGAGCCCTCACCTCCCTGACCACCATTCCTGAACCTCCTTTCTATGACGTATGAACATCTGCCATGGCTCCTGCAGCTCTCTGTGCTTCTGTACTAATGCCAAAGTTGCAGGTTCAGTCTCCTTCAGGACCAACTACCCAGCCGTTTGAAGGCTGTTACATCTTTTGGAAATACAGCTTGTCAGTCTTTTCTCAGGGAGACAACATTTCTTCAACTATGTCTGTGACTGCATATTAATTTGAGTATTTAAAGCCACACTAATCCATATTTTATTTTAGTAATATAGCAAATATATAATGTGAAAGGTGTTGGTCTGAGCCCAGCTCAGTTACATTCAGCTCTACTGAACTTTTTCACATTTTTCAACACATTGTTGTGCTTTTATGGTCAACAAATGTAACTACATTTTTTCATTGTTGTGCTTTTATGGTCAACAAATGTAACTACATTTTTTGGACATTTTGGGGCAGTGCAAATGAAACCAAGCTGTGAACACTGATATATAAATAAGTGCACATGATAGCAGACAGTGGCTTGAAAACATATGCAGCAAAATTTGAGGTCGTGTTTTGACTATAGACTGTATAAAACATGGACGTCATGGACGTGTGACGTCACCCATGAGTTGGTGTGGGGGCTCTGGCTGCCTCCATCCTGGCAGTCCTGTCTCCTCCCAGCTAATCCAAAAAAGGGCAAAGACATCTGGGTGGTGAAACAAGCCACCTGTGATGGTATCCACCTGTCAATCAAAGCGGCTACTCTGTTATTTATGAACAACTTAATAAACCTTAATATATTCTGAATAGGTAAGTTATATAGAAAGTCAGACTGAGTACAGTTGTCATGAACAGGGTAATTATCCATACAGACCAAAACAGTTTTTTGTACCAGGCTGTAAACATGTTTATTTCTGCATTTTAATATGGGGGCTTATGGAGATTGACTCATTCTGTAGCCAGCCTCAAGTGGCCACTCGAGGAACTACAGTTTTTGGCACATCTGCATTGGTTTCACATCACAGCAACGGAGGTTGCCGATTGGTTCTGCCGACTTGTTCTACCTGGCAAATGTAAGTGCAATATTCATTCTCCTTTAGCTCTGTTCTGGTCTTCACTAACAGGCAGGAAGGGTTACAGATCAAAAAGGATGTTGAATATTAAAATTATATTCACTGGTTGGCCAGAAACATGACCCCAAATAAATATTGCTGCTGAGTGAGTGTCTGCTGAACATTTTAATAGGCAAATTTGCTAAGACATGCTAAATAAGAACTTTAAAAGATCATATATAACGAAACAGCTCGCTGTGCTGCCCCCAAGTCACCAAAAAAACAATTTTAACATATGTATGTGTGTATGTATGTTCAGTGGACAAACAGTTGAGAACAGCAAAGAATAATATCCAGCGTATCTAGTTTACTGAGCTGAGTCCTGCCACTCTGCACACGCTCAGTATTGACAGACAGTGTTTCAAACCAGTCAATTCTTTCAGGAAATGAAACGCCTTCAGGACCAGAAGGCATGTCACAGCAATGACCGCTCTCACCTGTGGCACTTGTCAGACTTATCTCTGGCAGTGAGAGATAAAGTCTGTGGGTTCACCCAAACAAATCACAGCTGTTTATTATTTTGTCATGTCATGTGCAATTTTATAAGCGTCTGCATCTCAAAGCTTGTTCTCTGACCCACAGTTATTTGGATTTATGTAAACAACGATTTTCTATCCTAGGACAATTTGCATTAAATGTAATATTGGAATAATGTTCACTTTAAAAGGGTCATGAAAACAGAACTGGCATGAATGTACTCGATTGAGATTGAAGTTCACCTTTTGGCTGATTCTACTGAATATCTGCTAATTTATTGTGTCTTTTCAATCAAGCAGTTCTGAGTAATGCCTTTGGAGTTTGAGGAATCAATATTAAATGTGCAGGAATGCATCAAGTCTTTGATTCAGGATCCTTTTGACAGCTCATATAATGATACCGAATAAGACCTCACATTAGCATTTTGTGAAAAAAAACTAAAAAACTGAATGTATCCTGGAGATTACATAGTCTTACTTCTTTTAGACCTCAGTGCAGCATTTGAGATTTGATCATGAAATTTTAATTGAATCACTTAAGCACTAAGGTGGGTATCTGGCTCAGCACTGAGCTGTCTCAGATCCCATCTTTCTAATAGACCTTTATCTGTGAGACAATTCACCTGTCCGGGGCACACAGCTCCTAAAGAGTCCCACAGAGTTCAATTCCAGGTCCCCTCCCTTTGTCACACTCAAGTACAAGCTCCTACTTGGAAATGTCTTTAAATAGCACTGTACAGCATGCCTCCACAGTGACACTGACAGCATGAATCTAAACCTATACTGGGTGTCTTGATCGACATAAGACACTCTGATAAAGATTCTCATATTTGACCTTTAGTTTCGACCTTTTTAATTTACTTTAGATTGGAGATTTAAAGGTCATCTGTAATATATGTGTAAGTCGTGCTTAGTTTGCGTCAGACACTGACTCACACTGAAAATTGTCTTTAGAAGGTTAGGGTCAAAATGTAATGAAAACTTATTTATGTAGTATCAACAGCCAATTCCATGTCCATAATATTTTAGTTTTATTTTTGTAGGCTGTTAATATGACTTTCCTTCACCCGTGATTGATTTCCATTCTAAAACTACAACTCAGTGACCTTTACTGTATATTTGAAATTAGTCAAAGTTTATAACTTTATAAACAGCATTTTGAAGGACAAAGCATGAGAACAATCTTCATGACAATACAGAAATACGCAAACACCAAAGATGTCACTGATTTCGTAAAATCCATAGAGAAAGCTTCTTTAGAAAATATTAATCAGGGATGCTTCAACTGCCTGGGTTGGTTAGTAACTAAAGATGTAAATATTATTTTTGTTTAACAGGTGGAAAAGAGAACAGAGATGACAAATATCTCAGGGAAGATTTATATTAAGAGCATCGTGAATTTATGCTTGCGTTTTAGCCAACAGACTCAGCAGGAGGCCTCTCACTCCATCTGCGCTGATAAACACCTATCAATAATGGAACTAATGAGAAATGAAAAGATGATTTCTTCTGCTAGTGTCAGTTAAAATCCTAACGGTTGCCAGATGTTGGAGACGCATTTGACTTAAGCTGGAATAAATAGAATCAGAATCAGAATCAGAAATACTTTAATAAATCCCAGGGTTAAATTAAAAGAAAAGTTAAAAATTAAAAGAGAGTTTAAGGTATATATATAATAAAACAATTCCCCACTCTTGACATTGAAAATGCAAAAGTTTCACTTGGTTTGTGACTCAGATCTCAAGATACATAAATAAATAAAGGTCTAGTGTGTAACATTTTAGGGGATTTGATGACAAAAATGTATTATAGTATTCATACCATGTTTTCACAGTGTATAAGTCTTACCTTAGAATGAGACTTTTAGATCTACAGAGGGAGCGGGTCCTCTTCCACGGAGTCCTACATGTTCAACCACTAAGTTTCTACAGCAGCCCAAAAGGGACAAACCAAAAACTAGCTCTACATAGGGCCTTTTTGTCCGTGAGTCTGACAGCCAATGTAGTTTCTCTTTCATGCTTCAAACAAGAGGGTGAGGTGAGGGGGATTCAGTCAGTTGCAATCTGCAACTTCACCACTATATGCCACTACATTCTACACACTGGACCTTTAAGTGTACGGGACTGTCCGACTGAGCATCAAAAGTTAAAGAAGTGAGATTGTGTTTTAAGATGGTGGACGACATATTGTACTTCTGAAGCCATGCGGTGTTGGGTAAAGTCTAAATTTCACTTTATGTCCAAATATCTGTAACGTCCCAGCTGTCCTTTGTGTTTAGGGATAATTGCCTGCAAACACACTAAACTAATGTAACGAATATAGTAAACATACCTGCTTAACGTAATTATATAAGCTAAACATCATGTCATGTCATATTGCCTACATTTAGTTCAAAGTGCAGTCCATCCTCACAGAGTTATGTTATGTTATGTTAGCATGGCTTTATTTAGTCATTTACCAATGCACCATATGCACATATGGTGCTTTTATTGCCATCAAAAGACAAGGCTTGATGGAGGAAGATGATCTGAAGTATTAATGTGGAGAGCAAAAAAGTTTTGTCCACCTGCAGAAAAAAATTGTATTGAAAGATTGTATGAAAAATTTAGCAGAGACTGAGAGAATGCAGAGAGTAAAAGACCTGAGGGTGAACTTTCGAAGGACCCTGCCCCTGTGATTGTCTGCAAAGGATTACTGTCTGATGAGTTTTAAGTTTGAACAGAAAAGGTTGTACAGTATGCGAAAGATAGAAGCTGAGCCAATTTACAGCAGCATCCTTAATGAAAGAATTGTACGTAGAGGGATTAAAACAGAACCTAAATTCACTTAGATTATAACAAAGGATACCTGAACCAGGGCTGCCCCCTAATTCTGAGTATTGTTCAGGAACTAGACTGGAAAGTTTTAGAAATGCATTACCTGTCAAAATCTCAAGTTCTCCTCACCTGCTTCCTCTGGGGGAAAACTTCAAACACCTCTTTCGGGATTTAGTGTGAACAAGAACAACACCAAAGGAACGTGCGCATCATTAGTATCAGTCACCGAGACAAAGACGGGTCAAAGTGGCTAAATTCTCTAGAAACTGGCCCAACGACCAACAATGGTTTCTAAACGGGAATCCTGAGAGAACAGTTTGGCAACATTTTATTTTGGCAAAGTATTATTTTCAGTACCAGAAAAAGAGAAAGGGAATTTGGTACGTTAAACACAAGCCCGGAAAAGTGAACATTTTTAGATAAAATATGAGAAAAAGAAAGTCACTTTGAAGTTTCGACACAAGCTTTTCAAAGTCTCGCAGAAGTTAAAGATGCAAGAGAGAGATCCGCAGCAATACGCTCGCAGCTGGGAGGAGAGGGGCAGACCGAACTTGAAAATAACTAATTAATGGTCGAACATGCTGAGGTTGATTTCTTTCCACACAGCTGGAACCAGGTGCTAGAACTACACTGCACTAGAGTATCATTTCCCCTTCGTGATAAAGGAATGCAGAAGGTTTTATTTTGTATTGAAAAGTCTGAACTCCTGAAAGGTGAGGGTGAAGTACAGTCATCTTACCACCTTATGAAAGTTTGAGCTACAGATTTAATAAGACTGAACTCGGACGCAGGAGTAGATGTTAGGCAACAACTATTAAAACCCGAAATATTATAACTCAATAACTCAGTGTTACGAGAGAAAACAACAGTGAAGAAACGTGATCTGAAGAGGTTATTCTGTCTTTTGGTGGTCAAAATTGATAACATGCAAAGAGGTATACATATATATCTGTACTTTTTCAAATATCTTCAACCTCAATAGAGCTAATGATCTGAAGGTGTCACAACCCATGAACAGCTAGTTCAGCATTTTGGAAAATACTCATTATTGTCATGAGGAGGCTATTCGCCTCTCCTGCCTCCTGCGACCTTGTCCGTCTCTCTCTCGCTTTTGTTGCTGGGCGTGGCCTCTGGTTTCCCTCTAACCTGCCGAATAATCTCACAACTTGAATAAAGAAAAAAAACAAGCTCGACCTCCTGGTCTGTGCTAGATTGTTCAGTCTCCCTTGCGGTAACTATGCTGCGTCCAACTGTAGTGTTTGGTATCATTCTCATTGAACCCTTGTCTAACTGTGATCTCCTTGTGCTTTAGAGAAAAGCCTCTCTGCCACTTATCTGCCACGTCCAGCCCGGTCACGTCTACACAACTGCACCTTGGATTTCTGCCATCACCATCCCCGCGCCTCTCTCGAAACCTCTTCGCTGGATCTCCATGTACACTGCACCATAATCTTTGTAAACTCAAGATACTGGTTTAAACTTGATTTCCTCTGGTTTACTTTTACACCTTTGAGTCTGCTACTGTTCTCTCTTTAACAGTTATTCACTTTCTCATTTGTGATGCCAGCTTCAGCTTCAGCTGCCTTAACATACAGACTTGAAACAGGAGTAAACAGCTTTGTCCCAAGGTAACAAATGACAGATACCTTTTAAAGCTCATTCATTCACATTTGTTGACAAGACATCAGGGAACCACGATGCATAAACATTTCTCCTGTAATACTGTTGCTTTTACACTGAAGATGTGTTCATTAGTGAGCTTCAGAGATACTGCTGGCTGTCGCTTCACATTAGTTTACAGACATGAGAGTTGTATTGATGTCTCATCTAACTCTCTCTCTCTCTCTTCAAGAAAGTAAATAGGTGCTTGTCCTCAAACTATTCCTGTAATGCACTGACATTAAATCAAAGTAAGCATTTGTGGCCTTAGTTCATCTTGTTTTGACATGTTATCAGATTAATTCTGGAAACATTCACACTGACAATGGCCAGGGTCAAAGAAGCAACCAAACCGAAGGCATTCAAATTCCTGCCGGCACTGTGGGTGAGCCATTTTTTAAAAATCTGGTTGCAAACAAAATACTGTACTGCTTTGACCTTAGAGTCTCTGTGGTCCACTTAGTCTTACTCACTTGAGGTCCTTTTTGGTATTCCCACCGAGATAGAAAGTTTGTGTGTTAACATAGCAGACATGGATATTTATGATTAAAGACCTCATATTGTTTTTTGGCATGTTAAAGATGGGTTTTAATGTGAGCTTCCATAAACTCTGCTACATAAAACTTTTTGGGCTTTTTATTTTTTGATTTGAGCTATTTTTATTTATTTTTTTGCTTTCAAAACCGGCGTTGTTTTTATCTTTGCGGCTCTTCTCTGTTTTTCCAAGTTTGTTTAACTAAAACTCAAGGCTGAACAGTGAATTCCACAAGGTCTGCTACATTTGCAACAGGCAACAACAAAAAGTTGCCTGGGAGAGAGATTTTGCTCAAATACGGTTTAAAAATATCTCATCAGATTTTGAAGAAAAATAATATAATTTCAGGATGTTGAACCTATCATTGAAAATGTGAACAATCCCACATTTCCCGATCCTTAATGGTACCTTTTCATACTCTCTGAAGGTAGAGCCACACTGTCATATACTGTAGTGCACTGTAGAGGTCCATCATTGCTCTAGATGCACATAAAGCTCTAACCTTGAACATAACAAAACACAAAGCAAAAGTATGTCACTGATTATAGGCCTGTAATCATACAAAGTAAAACCATCTCTCAGGTTCTGTGTGCATTCAGGAGTTTGAGAGCCTTCTATTTATAACTTGTATTGCTCCTGACAGTGTGATATTACTGGGGGAGCTATCATATATTGTGTATAAACCTGTCCATACCACTAAAATCCAATGTAACTCTGGTTCTGAGTCTGAGGATGGTAGGAGTAAGATAGCACCAACTCCCTCGGGCAAACTATGAAGAGTCAGCAGCGAGACTGGCTCACAAAAATCATCTCTGACCCATCTCCACTCCTCCAGGAAAATGTACCAAGGCCTCCCGCCTTGTCCACAGAAATTAATTTGTGCCAGTATCCATTAAGATTTAACATGCTCGGGGGAAGCTGTCAAGTTTCACCTGCAGCACAGAGTTGAAGGACTAGAGTTCTAGTTTCGCTCTATATTGATTTTCATGTTGTTGTTTAGTATCTTGGTGATGTTTCTCACCAGAGGCACAGAGGAATCCAGGGTAAATTTGCAATTTGATTGCAAATACATCCTAGAATTAAAGTGCCACTGCTACTACTAATGAAATTATACCTTTTTTTTCTTCTTCTTCTCTACTCTATGATTTATGCTGATTAAACGCCAAGTGTGATTTCAGGATTGAAATAACCAGTGAATGGGTTAATGTCCTGTGGTTTGACGCAGGGATGGTTAATAGGAGGACAGGCTGCAGGTGGAAAGACATGCAGACTGATGAGCAGCAGCAGAGGAGCTACTGTGTGCAGACAGTCAGGGCTGAGCCGTGGAGACATAAGCAACGATTGACGTTACTGATCTGTCCCTGCAGCAGACAAACATTGTTCTAACTGCAGGACAGAAGCAGCTTTATTTATTTTTCTTTAAAGGCATGGTGTGTCCGTCTGCCTGTGCCGTTCAACGGGACGCCGGTGAATAACACTTGCAGTCAGATTGCTGGGTAAATGACTTGAGAAACTCTCGTCGAAGTCAGCGGACAGAGAAAGCGGTTTTATGGGAAATGAATGTAACCGGGAAACAACAGCAACCTGAGCTGATCGAGCGACCCGCCAGCCTTTTGGTTCCAACTTGGGCAAGTAAACCTATTTATCTAAAGATTTACATCAGTTTGCTTTATTCCCATGAGATGTGCAATGTGTAAGGGCAGTTACAAAGAGCACGCACGCAGGTTTATTCTCTGATTTAAGGTGAACTCCAGACTCCCTTTAAAAAAACATCTATTTATCTTTTATTGCTTATAAATACTTGTGAATAATTAACAGGACTCGAGGTGACGATCTTTTCCACATGAACTGCATCTTTTGCACAGTTCGGCATGTATTTATCAAACTATGGTGCTCTGGTGTGATCAAACGCATAACTTTTATGACTGTAAGATGACTGTAAGGCGAGTGTCCACGACGGAAGCGACTGATGCGTGCGACGCTACAAGTTCAGCGCAAAAATCCTTGAAATGCAGCAGTGCCTTGTTTCATTCATCAGTACGTGTATGCCGAATTTACCAGGAGAGCATGCCCATTTCAAAAAGCTCCACAGTCCTGCTTTATAAGACGTGCAATGTGACCGGTGAGCAAGTAGTCCTTAAACTACCAGATATGTGCCTGCAGGCTGGGGCGACGTTTCTTCCATTTGATGGAACGGTGCGTTTTCATGAATCCTCCATCAGTTGTGGTTTGATAGGGAACAGCGAACACACACACACACACACACACACACACACACACACACACACACACACAGACCCTAGAGTGGCTTAACTCTTATAACTTTATATTTAGTCGACGTTTCTTAGACGTCAATTTTGGTCGTTGTCAAATAGTGTTTTACAAGTGATTTATTTATTTATTTTTATATCAAATTATATCACACTTTCAGTAATGCCCAAGTTGTTAGGGAAATGAAGCCAATGCCAATTAAGTGCTATAAACTGTAATTTCTCCAGCGGCCACTTGAAACAGGTTGCAGAAGTGAGTCAGTCTCCATAAGCCCCCATATTAAAATGTCCAACTTATAAATATAAACATGTTTACAATGTGGTTCAGACAACACTTTGGTCTCTATAGCTAATTTCCCCGTTTATGACCACTGTGAGGGTGCTGAATGTTTTTTTTTTTTTTTAACTCACCCTTTGAATGATATTAAGGCTCAAAGTTCTGCATAATTTAAAGCATTACCTGACAGGTGGATGCCATTACAGATGGCTTATTAGAGCACCCAGGCGTCATTCAGCCTGCCTCAGGTCCATTGGTGATCCACGTCTTTGCCGATATTTAGATTAACCGGGAGGCGGAAAAATCAGTACGTCCAACATGGTGGGTGTCAGTGCCACATGTTTTTTTTTTTCCAAAACAGTGCTTTGGAAACCTCTGCGTAACGGCAGGCTCTGTCCATTCTTTATATTGTCATTTGATGAACCTGTAATGCCTGCTGGCTCTACAGTTGTATCAATTCTGGCTGTTACTGAGCTGTGCTTTCTTGGGTACTGTGGTTAGACTACTTTTAAAGGTACAGTGTGTAGAATTTAGTGGCATCTAGGGGTGAAGTTGCATATTGCAACCAGCTGAATACCACTCGCCTTCCGTTCCAAGCATGTAGAAGGAAGTGTCACTCTTTATACTTTTTATGCCATGTACCACCTCAGAAAATATTTGTCTCTGAGACTTTGACAGACGTTAAAATCCAGCAGTGTAGGTCGATCCTCATCCCTGCACAGGAAGCAGTCTTATTCTTAGAAGAAGATTGTTTATTGACAACTGTTGTTAAATCCTGAACAGAACCAGTTCAAAAACCATTTGGTGTTAAAAGGGTACTCCTGATCCACACTTCTCTTCCTAATCATGTAATCCCTGCCTACTATCTCATGTCACATCTTAAGTCGTCATGGATGTACTGTATGCGTGCACTATGTGAATGAACATGTCTAGGTATCAGGCTGATATTGAAACAAGACATTTCAGGAAATGCAATGCATGCTCATTTTAAATTACATTTGAGCGATCCACTGCTTTAATTTCGTTCAAAATGTTGTGATGGTTTCATATGTTTTAAATTGTTTTATTTCATTTAAAGTTTGAGAACCAGTGATGTACAGAGGCCATGAAAACTCGGGAAAAACAGAAGATAACAGAACTTTAAAGTGTCAGTATGTAGGAAGTAGTAGCATTTAGCCATGTATTTGTTGATTGCAGCCTTTTCATGGCGAATGTGTGAATGCCTTATTTACTGTAACATAGTGGGTGAGCGTGGCTGAATCCATGGAAGAGGATCAGCTTCCTCTGTAGATATAAAAGGCTCATTCTAAGGTAATAAAAACAAAATGCTATATATAGCTATATACCTGCATGATGTTCCCCGTGTCTTGCAAGTCGATTTTTTCGTTTTTTTTTGGTTAAATGCCTGAAATAAAGAGATTTTCACATTTTGTTATATGACATATACAGTCTTCCCTCGCTATATCGCGGTTCACTTTTCGCGGACTCGCTGTTTCGCGGATTTTTTTTGTGTCATTTTGCATGCTTTATTTTTACATACTGTACAGTATGAACGTGCATTGTGTTCTGCGTCCTGATTGGCTAAGTGAGAACCGCACGTGTGTTCTGCGTCCTGATTAATTAAGGGAGTACTGTACAAAATGTGTGTAAAAATGTGTATAAAAGTGTGTGGTTAGGGGGTTTACGGCCTTAAAACATGTATAATAATTGTAAAACTTACTTCGCGGATTTCGTTTATTATTCGGTTATTTTTAGAACGTATCCCCCGCGATAAACAAATTTTTATGCTCTGCCTCTGGATCCCACAATGCAGAGGTGTGTGATGGCTCCGTTCCCCACGTGGCTTCATATACCCCACCAGAAGCGTTTCAGAAGTATTTTGTCCATCAGATTTTATTAACTTGCTCAGATTTAATCACTTTTCCTTGATTTATGTGCTTCTCCCATGAGTAAGTAGGCCACGTAATTGAATAGTTTCACATTTGTCTGTTTTTACGATCGGGAGCCTGCACCGGATGTTCTATTGAGGAAACTGACCAGATTCTCGTCATTTTGCATTAAGTTTTTTTTTTTATTTGTGAAGATTATCTTGTTAAACAAAACGTTTACCCTAAGTATCACAAACTTTGTTTGCCAAACAATAATCTCAGAACCTATTGTCTGAAGATTTAGCCTTTGGGTTTTCTGGCCTTTTGGTGGATCAGCAGGAAACCGATAACAGATTCCTCTGCAGTGCAAAGAGTTACATTTCTGCTAATCTCTATAATAAGAAACATAGCTGATGCCTTCCGAAATTGCCTTTTGCCTAATGTGTCCCGCCTCTTTTGCTCACCACATGGACTGTTGCAACCAAAGCCTGCTCAAATGTGACTGGTCAGACTTAATGGAGACTAAAATTGGAAACCAGAACACCTCTGGTGCCAAAATCTTGGTCCCTTGCCCAGAGATTCTGTATTCATATGCAGATATCTGTTTATAGAGATTAACCATAGAGCTTATTTTCTGAAATAATCCAAAATCCCAGAAATGGAAAAAATCTCTTTCTTTTTTTGTCAAAGAAACCAGTGTTCACCTTCAAAAATATGTCATCCCTGCAGCACTCTATTTCCTCCACCGGACACATAGCACCTTTTAACTTCATCAGTCCCTAGAGTCCTGCTTTGTGAGCACTTTACGTTCACAAAGCATTTCCTTTTAGAACTCAATGTCTGAGACTCAAGGGACACAAGTCTGCAGCTTAAATCTGCTTAGAGTGTGTTCAGTTTTCACACATATCCCACTCTCCATTTACCACTGACTGATGACTAAAATTATACAGTAAGAGAGTTTTCCTGTTGCAATAGATTCTCCCACAAACAGAGTAACGTCTGTACGGCTTTCACTTCATCATGCATATTTTTGATCACCTGGTGAGCAGTTTCACAGTGTTAAGCACAGACTTGATTGTGCTTCCACAGTAATCAAACTCCAGATTTTGCAGGTTCCTATACTGTGGTAAACAGAAAGGCTTTAATGATCTAGCTTTTGGGTTGAATTAATGTTAAAAATGTGTTATATATAAATGCTTTTTTGACATATGATGGCATGTATTGTTTTTGCACTGAATACCCACCGTTTTAATATTCAAGACTCAGGTTGTGAAAATGTGCATCCAGAGTGATTACATATATACAGCTAGGTCTTATGACAGGACACAATTTATTTCCTGAGATCCTGTCCACCCTCGTACACAGGTTATGTTTTTGTTCTTGCAAGCGGTCTTCAGTCAAATTCATTAAGCATAAAGCAGGCATTTAAAAATGTTAGAGTTGGTTTTTGAAACATGCAAACTAGTTCAGTGATTGGCAGTCACTGACAAATTATATAGAAGAGCTTCCAATCCAAAAACAAACAGCAGTGTGTGCATTACTCTGGCTGTGTGTTTGAATTGTATGTCAGGGTATGTGATGTGATGGACAGGTGGCATTAACGGGGTGTTTTCCTGCCTCTCTACACTGGGAGAGATTTGTTTTTAGACATCATTTCTCCTCGACTGTAAAATCTATTTCAAAGTGTGGCTCCTTTTACAGAGAGTCCACTATGTTGAACCAGCATTTCACGTGTTTCGCCACGGTAGTTCATCCTTCATGCTAGTCAGGTGAGTTTTATGCTTCACAAAATTAAAACGGGTTACACCCAAGTCTAAACCCACCGTGATGATCACTGATTGGTTTTAATTTTAAAGCCTTGAGTTTAATGTTAGCGAAGCATTTTGTTTTTTAGTATTTAGTCTGTTGCTGTCTTGTTTTCTGGAGCCAGAAATTACCATATTTGGATGAGAACGTAGCGCTAATGGATGTCGTTTTCTGAAATATTTGATACGAAAAATAGTCAGTACAGTAACACTGGCGAGTATGACAGTTTGATCTGAGTTTCGTGATCCCGGTGGAGGCACCTGTACTACGTGGCCACACCCTGAAGTCTTGAAGACTTGAAATTAGAGATTAAACTCATTAGGAAACTGTTTACTGAGGTGATAAATCAGTTGGGGGAAGTCAATGGCGTCACTTCACAGACCTGGTAGCTCAACTAAAATAGGGCTGCAGCTATCGATTATTTTTGGAGTATTCTACCTAAATTTCAGTGAGTAATCAGTAATCAGATTTTTTTTGTCATTTTTAAATAATACTAATGCATAATCTGTGACAGAAACGACAGGCCTGTTAAAATCTAACAACTGATCCCAAACTTAGGACATCTTTTGCGGACGGTCTCTTCGCTCTCTTTCATAGCGACAACTTTTTTACTCTGAGTTGCGTGCATCACTGTTAACAGTGTGTGTAGAACACGATCACCGGGGTGGAACGCAAGTGACTACTTAAACGAAATTAATAATTAAACGAATATTTGAGGCAAAAAAAAATTGAGGATTGAAAATGAGGATTTTTTGTACTCAAATTACTCGAGTACTCGTTGCAGCTCTAAACTAAAGCCTGCTAATATGACCTCTTTACAGTAAGAAGTGCTAATATTTAATATAGTCTACATATTTAACCTAAAACCTAATGTTTTTTAATTATTGATTTAATTTTTTTGATGAAAAAAAAACACCCACACATAATTCACATATTTAAAATGACTAAACATTGTGCTAATTTAGTAAATAAGTATATCATATCAGTCAGGTTTAGCACAAAGCCACTGAATAAGAGCGCTGCAACACAGTCACATGGTTCACGTACATATCAACAGTTCCAATTTAATCCAGCCTGTCAACCTGTTCAATGCTTTCCAGTGACAGAGAAATGACATTATTCAGTTTTTCTGTTTTTCAATTTTGAGCAGGAACTATTCCAATAATTTAGAATACATTTACAGTACACATTTCTATTTGTCTTGTGCTTCATTCCCAAAATATGCACCACAAGAATATCAATGAATTCCAGCAACGGCTCACTTTAAGCCAAGAAACATGTTTGGTCAATGGTGCAGAATGTACAAGACACACATCTGCATTCAACAAAACATTTCATTATGTATGTCCAAGGAGTTATTTCTTCCTTTTTAATTGAACTCTTTAAAGGAACTCATTTAAGTTCCTACAGAGAAAGAGATGGCAGAAAGAAGGCCAGCAAGTGTTCAACAAAGCCATTCTTGCAGTCTTCCACTGCTTTGAAAGCTCCTTTTTAATAGGCATACTACGCTATCAGGTAAGTCCAGGGCTGACCACCTGGTCATGGATCAGTTATTTACACCTCAACACTGCAGCTGAGCATTCACAGTGTTGCCAACTCCTCAGTAAGAAAAGTAGCTATTGGCTGTCCAAAAAGTCGCTGGAAGACGCTAAACGATGTAATGACCTAATTTGCATAATTTACCATGTGCATGTAATTGTAATGGAGTAAAGTCGCTAAATTGGCAACACTGGGCATTCATGTCCAGTGTGTTCCCCCACCCATGGTCTTGTTGGTAGTGTTAGGGGCCACTATAAAAAAACAAAAATTATTTTGGCGGTTTGTGGCAGTAAACTTTCTGTAAACACAGCTCGATCCAGTGATAACTAATGACCATCAACACCAAATGTCACCAACTGTCGTTTCTGTTTATTACAACATATTCCTCATGTTCCAATTATCTTGATATTAACATTATAATTAGCATAGGACATTTATGATTGTCTTGGTTCTTGGCTCTGATTGGGCTACATGTGAACTGAGAAAGCACTAAAAAACTTGTACCTGGTTTCAGTCAACTTACTGCAAATTAATTCCGTCCCGAGAAACCAAATCAACTTTTTCTGTCAATACAATATGAGAAAAAATGTTAAAAATGCTGCACTAAAATATTTACATTGAAGGAATAATTTCCCCACACACAGCCTTAGAGGACTGCACAAAACTGTGGAGGTGATATCGACTTGTTGGTCAATATAACCTTTACAGACAAGTTGCAAGGACAACCCAAAACTTAGATCACTGCAAATGGGATTAAATAGAGGTTGATGCAATATGGTTATCAGACAATCAAACCCTGGCTTGTGCCTTTTCTAAAAAAATAAGTGACATGCATGTCATATAAAATTTCCAACCCCCCATGGTCACACGCCTGAGGGCTTCTCTTGGCAGGAGCTGCAGAAGCATAATTATACCCCAGTGGAGTGTGAAAGTCGATGCTTTTGTATTCAGGAAGTCAATCATATTTTAACCAAATCGCTCCTGTTGGAGCATGAACATGTATTCTCTTTAACTTTTCATTTTCCCCTCAATAGCTACTCAAGTAATTGGAAAAGACACCAAACAATCAGATGTCTATATTATAAAATTGAAATTCACTTTCTTTAAAAGGGATTATATTTAGTGTCTTTCATTTCCTGAACAATATTCAATTTTCTTCTTATCATTGGAGCCGTGCTCTTCAAAATGAATGATGTAATTTAATGACCCTAGAGTAAGAATGCGTACACGTGGCATATGTTGTTTGTATCCTTCAAGCATTTCCTCCTTATGCTGTATTAAATGTTTAGTAATACTGTACTACATCATTATATATAGATATAATTTCCTGTCAGATGGCTCCACAGTTTGACTTTAATCTCTGTATGGCATATGAACTAAGGAACTTGAGGAACCCACGAGAGTTCTGAAATGGGCCAAAGGGCAAACTCCAGTGTTATATCATAAATGAGTCTTTTTTAAAACTTCTAATTAGTCCCTGTTGGAAGTGCAAAGATACATATATAATACAACATTATGCACAGTCATATTCCATTATTCAACTAACCACAAAATCAGGCAGTAATTAAAGCCTTAATTAGATGGTGTTTTAATTTTTAAAATGTCAAGAGAATATGTAGTGTCATAAATCCTGATACATCAAAACAAGTCGCGCTGTCAGTTTGGAACCTTTCTCGAAATGTTTCCTTAGCAAATAAAAGGAAACCCACCCTCTGCATTATTAATACCCACAGCGTTTCATTAGCATTTTTATTTATATTCAAGGCGGGAAACTTATGCATTTTAATGTCCCCATTCATTTCTAAGTGAGATATAAAGAAATCTACCTTGTCCTTTTACTAGCTGATAGAGGATTGTTGTGGACACTTTTCTTACCACTTCAGACAAAGCACTCAAAAAAAAAGGGCACTAAAAGCAATTTTTATTTATTTATTTAGTTTTTGTCCAACTGAGATTCGTCCTTGAAATGGAGAATGGAAGACTTTTGTAAATATTAACAGTCCTAGATAAGTTCCTCAAAATTCACCCCGGATTGCTCAGCAGAATTCATTAGTTTAATTGTGTGTCTGTGTCGCATGTGTGAAAAAGAGACAGAAAATACTATCAAAAACACAAAAGTCACTTTTAGAACGTACAGGCTAATTTCCTTCATCTAGCTGTTCATCTCTGGCACTAAACCACATGCAATAATCTCACACGTCGGATGGATTTGGGAAAAGCACGCGGTGATCACGCAGCCCGGCCGTGCTCTTATTTGAGCAGTGCAGCTCTGCGAGACAAGTCTATTCAAACAACGAATACACTGTACAATAGAGAGGAAATGCATCAAGTGGCTTTGAATCCCCACGGAGCCACACAGAGTGGAAGATTGAACAAGGATGATTGCGGAAGATATAATATAACATTTCGGGTGGGTTCTGTGCATATGGGGATAGCTAAATCCATTCCTACAGTTTATTGACCTTCCAGGATATTGGCGTATGGCCTGGTGCTGCATAGTGTGGATTTACTGATGCACAGGGAAATTATCTACTTAATACATATGAGGTAATTTACCTAGACAGCAATTTAAAGCAGGATTTGTGGCATAGAAATATAAAACAACCATGGTTGGCACAAAGAACTGAACTCCCACTTTGTCACACACCTACTTGCTTTCCTGCAAATCCCTTCCTTACATTTCTAATCTCTGCTTGGTTGCTGCTCACAACATTTTTGAAAATCTTAGCAGCTGCATTATTACATGAGAAACTATAAAATTCATTAGCATTTTGTTGTTGTTGGGGGGTTTTTTCCTCAATGTTTGGGGATGTTTGGATGAAAGTGATATTTTCAGAAAAATCTTGCTTAGCTCAGCAAAAAGACTAGGCTGGCTAACGCATGAGATAACAAAATCTGCCTCCCAGCACCTGTAGAGTTTATTCTTAAATTGTATTTGTATAGTTTTGCAAAAAGCAAAGTGTTAAAACAGCAATTTATGTTTTCATGGAATCTCACTGTGCCTTGCTTAGTTAGCTTCGAAGTGCTGGTCGGCAGATTTTATCACTTCTGGACAGAGGCAGGCCAGCTGTTTCCAGTGTTAAGGCAAACTAAGGTAACGGGTTGCTTGCTGTAGATTCAGTATTTAGCACGCAGGCATTAGAGTGGCATTAAACTTTCAGCAAGAAAGTGAATGCTGAGCTATTCCTTTAAGCTTAAACACTGTTTTTAAATAATACTTTGAGTTAAGTGTCAAAGAGGAAAGGCTAAAGAGTGTGTTCTTAAATCCTCCTTTCCTCAATGAGCTGTGTAGATAGATAACAGAAGGTTAATGGTGTGTAATAATATAATATACAGTAATATAGTAGTGTTGGAATGTAACTAAGTACATTTACTGAAGTACTGTACTTGTACCTTTGCAATTATTTATATATATATGAAACATTATACTTTACTCCACAACATCTTAGATTTCCATACCCTTTTTGTACAGTACAGGGCTGCTGTGGCTCAGGAGGTAGAGCGGGTTGTCCACTATTCAGATGATCAGGGGTTTGATCCCCGGCTCTGCTGCGCCATCGGTGTGTGGATGTGTATGAATGGTTATCTCCTCAAACTGATGAGCAGTTGGCACCTTGCACGGCAGCCGATGCCATCAGTGTATGAATGTGTGTGAATAGGTGAATGAGATAGGTAGTGTAAAAGCGCTTTGAGTTGTCGGAAGACTAGAAAGGCGCTATGTAAGTACAGTACAGTGAAAACAAATTCAGTGATTTAATTTTCAAAACCCCTCTTACATTAGCTAGAAATGCAGGATCATAAAGCTGGAAACATTGGCTGGTTTTCAGAGATTTGTGGATCTCACAGGACTGCAGTGCATTGGTAGTAGAACAACCCAACAGTATAGAAAGTACCTTTTTAAAGTTAGCACAACCTTTCTCATCTACAACAGTAAAATGCAACATAGACATTAATGTAGCAGTAATATTAACCCAAAAACATTATATTAATACAGTAACAGAGGGACTATGAGTACTCTGTTTGGATACTTTAAGTACATTTTGCTGATAATACATACATACTTATCCATTGTCAGAGTACAGCAGACAATAGTTGACATAACCCCAGTTTAGAGAAACGACTCACTTCTGTGGACCGGGGCAGCAACAACGCATATATTAGCCACATAAAAAGGCCCACATAAATAAATCAGTATCTGCCTAAGTGAACACTATATTTAGAGTATTTGTTTTCCTGCTTTACCTTAACATCAGCCAGCCCTTTCCGATAGGAAACTGAGTTGCTGTTCTACCGCTGCCTCGATCCACAGCAACTCATGTTAGAGCAAAACACTGTCACACAATAACTAACCAATCAAGGCAACGGTGGGCAGGCAGCCTCATGTTCTTTTGTCAAAACCTGTGGTGGCCTTGAAGAGTGCACAGATTGATGGAAAGGCTTCGTTTTCCTATTGGAAACAGCAGTAAAACAGTAAAAATATTCTAAATATAGCGTACGCTTAGATTGAAATAGATTTTTTTTTTTTTATAGCTGGTCCTGTAGGTAATTATATTACTGTAGGTAATACACAGACTATGGCTGACTGCCTCTTCAACAAAGCAAGGCTTGAATGCAGCACTTTTAGTGGGGGTTTTTCAGTGTGGCATTAGTAGTTTTACTTGATCTCAATACTTCTTTCACCACTGATTATAAAGGAACAACTTGCATGCATAAGAACATTAAAAACACCCCAGTGTTTAGCAGTATTCTTGGAACATACATGTATGTAACACAGATTTCATGTGAGAAGATGCAGTGTCTGAATCCAGCCTGTAAAGAGGAGAGTCATGCACTGTGTGTTTACTGTACCACAGTCAGAAGCTGCTGCAGGTTTTCCCAGCATGTCTTAAGCTCCTGCTGTTTTCAAAAATACATTAAAAACAGCTTGTGGAGACATGCTGCTGCATTGATAAATATAATCCATCAGTGTAAATTAGATGACTGGTGAGTTTCCTCATACGACTTTACGAAAACACAACTTTATTATAATCATTGCAGTGGTATTTAAAGTAGATCTTTTCTGCAGTAACCGAGTGTGAAGGCAGACAGTTTTTCACATTTAGTTTTGCCTCTTTGCTGCTACCAGCCTTATGTAAGAGTGCATCTTGATGGAAAGAAGTGAAAATAGCTCCACTAAATGTGGTAATTAGCAGCATGGTAAAGCCATGTTTGGTGAAATCGCCAAAGTTGTCTCATTTCAAATGATGGATTATTCTCATCAGTGCAGCTGTATCTCTGGGCTGTTTTTTAATGGATTTCTGTGAAAATCCAATTAAGACTTTTTTAAACTTCTTTTTTTTTTTTTACTTTAAAGCTGCCAGGCAACTTTGCATGTCCGCATTTGCAAACAAAAGGTAACTTTGGCACAGTTTGGCACAATTTCTAAAACGTGCATGTTTGCAACTTATAAAATGTGTGTGTGGGCAAAAATGCAAGCTCTCAGTCTGCAAAATCTATATGCTTGCATTTTTTGCTGTGGAAGCCCGACTTGTGTGCATATTAACTATTGCAAATAAATGAGAATATTCCCCATATCTATCTATTTCTGCTGTTTCTTCTCTGTTTTTATAAATACAGAAAATAGGCCTAAATCTTCGCCCTAAATTGTAGCTTTCTGCTTGGATTAATGATGATTAACAAATAAACAGGAAATCCCAGGCACATTTAGATGATGAATCTGTAACTGTAAAGCTGTACACCGCAGACACAACCCCGGGGTCGTTTTAATTGACCTGATAAAAGAGGGAAAGCTGGATAGTGCTGGGTTTGTTCTAAATCTCATTTGGACCTAGAATGTGAAGATCTTTAAAGGATCTTGATGAAAGTGCTCAACTTGACAAATGCAGTAATTGTGACACCTGCCAACATCATCCAGTACTTGTCATACAGGCAGCTCACCCATTTCATACCAAAAGAAACATTTATCCAAATGTCTGCCTTTTTAACCTAACTCTTACTTAACTGATTCCGACTGTTATGGGTGTTTTGGGGGTTTTACACAGTATGCGTTTGATTTTTTTTTTTTTCAGTGGAGTCAATATTTCATGCACATTAACAACCTCGGGGTTCAAATGAATGTGATTTTTATTGTAGTCAGGTATGCAGCCAGAGAAAGAGAGTGAAAATCTGGAGTGATGTCTAGCTCTGGCCCAGAGACAGTTCCACTGATCAAAACTTATGACTCGTGGCTGAAACTGTATGAAATCCATGATGAGGGGTTTGTCAGTGTTAAAATGAACTGATGGAACTAAAGTGTGATTCTCTGCAGACGCCTCTAAGTGGATTAAGGCGAGGACTTTTTTTTTTCTTCTTCTGCATTCTACTTCTTATATGTGCTGGTTTGATGACTGTTCCAGGCGTTATGTGATTGATCTGAAGCAGAGAATGTGTGTGTCTGGATAATGTGTGTTAGTAAGCTCTGGCTGCTGGCTACGTTTGTGTATCAGTGTGTATGTGCGCGTGTGTGTCACTTGACAGTTGTGGTGGTTTTCAAGGTTATCAGTGTCTGGCTGCAGTGGAAGAAGAAAACTTTCCAAAGTAAAATCAACTATCTTTATATCAGATGTTAAGGAGGCAGAAATGACTGTGTCTCACTGTATTGCTGTATTAGTTTTGCATAAATGAATAAATCCATTTTCAGACTATGAAGTCCAATAAATAAATGACTAATATGCAATTTAAGCTAAGAAACTGCGAGAGCCTATGTTTTTATAGAATACAGTACTCTACAGTTGATTTAATCAGATTGGTGTGTAGCAGAGTGAAATCGACCACATCCTAATCATCATATCAAGTTCAACACGTTAGTACAGTGCCACATCTTATGAATTATATTTAAGATGTCTTGTATTAGTGGAAATGTTTTTTCATGCACTTTAAGCCTGATCAATAATATTCAACCTTGACTTTGATTCGATCGACATGACAAAAATAAGCCGCAAGCCCCCGTCGAGACACTGTACCACCCCTGTCTCTTCGAGCATCTGTCACCTTCAAGTATACAAACGTAACAATTTCAGCATATGGAAGAGTATAAACATCAATGATAAGCATGTTAGAACTAGACACAATCTAACCAGGGCTGTCTGTTCCATTTTGGATGAGATGAGATAAATCTTAATTGGTCCCTAGAGGGGAAATTCAGGTGTTGCAGCAACACAGACAGGACGGAAATAAATAACACCTTTTTAGAGAAAGTTCAATAAGTGAATACATGTGTATAAAATAAGAATAGAAACTATACAAGAGTGAATAAAATTACAAGGCAAACAGTATACATACAAGTCAAAATAGAGTAAAATAGTAGACCAATCTGCTAAACAGCAACAGCCTACACCATAATATTTATTTAGGTAGTTATTTTATATGTGTTTATTAGGGGTTAAATTGTGATTTTTATTTATTTTTTTATGTAATGGGGTCTGATGCAATGACATTCTAGATACTGCAAAACTACAGCTGATGTCCAGTCACAATGTTAGACATTTTTAAAAAATGAAACACTATTTATGCTGTGTCTTGGCTAAATACTTGATGGTCATTATATACTCAGGGCTTGCATCCATATTACCATCAGTTTCAGCTACCAAACAACTAACCAATCAATTAATCGAGACAGATGAATCAACAATGAAAATGATTTTTAGTTGCAGCCGTATTATCCAGTGTATACAGCTAATTAACATTTTAAATTCAACATTCTTTTCTTCTTGCATTAGTTCAGAGTTGTAGCTTAATCATGACTGAGAGACGAGATAATCGTTGTCTTGTTTTAAAATGATGTGCTCTTATAAGGCATGCCTTATTTGACATTGTCCGGGCTGGACCCCACAGAGTTTTATTTTGTGTTTCATTTCCGAGCTGCGGTTTATACACATTGTTGCCCGTTGACATAATATATAATTGTATAAAGTTGTATATCACTCCCACTTTTGTTAAAGTCACAGAGCACCACTCACACACACCTCACCTGACCACGAGATGCATTGCCCAGCTAATGTGAATGTACTGCAAGCGGCATATTAACTTCACTTTACGCATTAAACTTAGGAAGTAGAGAACACAAGTTTATCTGATTACTGTTCCCGCAATTCACTCATGGTGTTCCCAGACAAACTAATTTCTCTTTGTACTTTTTATTCCTCTTCCACACTCTTTTTTCATTCGCAAAGAGCAATGCAGAACACAGTCAGGTAACATCAGTAGGCTTCACATTTTTATCCCCCGCTGACAACCTATCTGCTCAAAATGTCAAATGTCTGTAGATTGCATCAGCTGCAGCTTATTAACTTTAATTCTGTAATGTCTAAAATGAAATGTTTGGCTGCTGTTGAAAGATCTTTTGAGAGCAAAAAGAAACACTCTTAACATCATTCTGTTACTGAAAATTGATTCCTGTGTCTAATTTTAATCTGTAGTGCAGCAACACCAGCAGAGTGGTGACTGCATGCATGAATGAATTGTTTAGATTCTAGTGTCAGTGGTGCTCAGCCAACATGCTTACAGGACACTATTTACATTTCATACAGAGGCAAGGAGAATCTCGACGTTGAGCTCATTTGCATCACAGTTTGCTACAACTTGATTGTTATCCATCGGGATCTCCAATATCGGAAGAAAGTACTTGATAAATTGTGCAAAGCAATAAGTCCACACCTGTTATTTGAACGGACATTTAATCAGCATACTGTATGCTGCTGCTCTCATTTACAGATTGCAGCTACAGGTTGTGAACATTAATTAGGCTGCCACTAGAAACTGTTTCCTCCTTCTTGGATAACAAAAGCTGATCACAGATCTAAATTGAATCTTTTAGGTGTAGTTATTTATAACTTTAGTTACCTGCAAATGAAGGAAGATTCTAATTAGATTTAATGAGGGATTTGGAACAATTTGGATTAGGTAAAAGCGGTTAGGTGGTACCTGGTGAAGTGTCTGTTTCTTCTGGCTGTGGAGCTCTGAAAGAAAAACATACTGTGTTCTGACAGCAGTGCTTTATTTCCAACTTGGAATGTGAAACAGACTGAAATAGTCGATTGGGATCGCTCTTAACAGAATATTTATGCAAGGATAAAAAAAAAAAGTGTTCTGGTACTCATGGTCCACTGGGCATATACAATGATTTTTTTCCACTGCAGTTGTGCCAAGCCAAGTAAGATCTCGTTCTAATTCACTTCTTTTAACTCTGAAAAGTGTACTTTACCCACTCCCTTTGGAGCCACAACTATGATACCGCTACAAACACTATAAACAGTTGATATGATGGTTGAGACAGTTTGTAGCCCCACCTGTGTTTCTAAAAAACCATGATATTTCGCATGACCCTTGCCTTCTCTTTGTAAAAAGAAAGCCTGCTGGCACTTGCTCTGGCAGAAAAGCATTCTGTTTTGTTCCAAAGTAGATGTGCTATAGATATCCTGTGAAATCTGGTCAGTTGCACACAGCGTAAATTACAGTGCGGAGGCCAGCAGTCTATGTTTATTATGTTTCAGACAGACCACCGGTCTTAGAAGTTGTAATTGACCATGATCCCTGCAAACTCAAACTCTTCATAGCTCTACACCAGGGATGTCTAAAGTACGGCACGGGGCCAATCATGGCCCGTAGTCAGATTTCATGTGGCCCAAAGCTTCTCCGGTTGCCATAATGAAGCATTTGCATGCACTAAACGTTAACCTTTAACAACATAACTGCTGGAGTTATATATCTGTAGATGTGACACAAAATATTACTTTCTGAATGATTTTGTGAAAGAGAAGAGAGAGTGATATGTTTAAACTTAAATGTTAACAGACTTTGTATTAGTCATAACAAGTCATGTTTAAAATGAACATGAGGTTCAGATTTGTTTCAACTTCATGCGAGCTTAACGTGTTCCATACAATTTATTCTTTGTTATCTGACTCCAGGTGTGAAAGAAAGGAAGAACTGGTTTTTAGATTTGTTCACACCTGATTGGTGTAGATTTGGTTACATTGCCATTTAAAAAAAAGATAATTGTGACAATGAAAAAAATTATTGTTACACAACAGTGCATTGGTATGTAACTTTTATTGGTCATTTTTTTTATTTTTCAAATGTTAGTATTGGCCCCCGGGCATATTCACATTGTCAAATCTGGCCCTCTTTAAAAATACGTTTGGACAGCCCTGCTCTACACTGTCGTTGGTTTTCATTAAAAAGTTACAATATTGAAACTGAGTGAAAGACTTGCTTTGGGGGCACAATGGTTTCCAGTTTATATTTTATCGCTGCTGAATTGCTTCACTTGGGTGGGATTGCTGAGCTTTTGCTGACAGCAAGCAGCTGTGATAAGAGACTACGATGACGGCACAGTGCGAGTGGTATTTTATACAAGAGAAAAAGCACAGTAAAAGGTGTTATGTGATTTTTATTGGCCGTTGTTTGAGTTGTGATATTGGCTCAAACTGCCTGTTGTGTGCATCTCTTCATGTGTTCAGCTCAGTGTGGCTATTTCTTTTGTTACCATTCTTATCTGCAAAATTATCACCTTTTTGGTTTTGGATCATTTTCTTTATTAAGACCTATTTGTAGTTTTTTGTTATAAAGATAAACTGTTCCCACTTTTACAAGACTTGTCAGTGCCTTTTATACTTCATTTCTGGCCACTCAAGGCTCTGGTCCAGTTGGCAAGAATAATTATGCAGTGTCCTATTAGATTTCCAAAATCTTGCATTGTTGACATTGTGAAACAGTTGCACTTTGGTTAGGTTTAGTCACCAAAACTACCTGGCTTGGGAAAATATTGTGAGTTATGTTCTGTACATACCTGGCAGAACTAAAGGGTAACTAAGTCCTCAAACCCTTTTTTAAGATGAAAAGCAGCATATACGGGTATCTAATACTGTTGATGAAGGGTAGATTCAGGTCCACAGCCTAAGAGTTTTAGTGCAAGTTCACATATTCTGCTATTGGCTCATTTTGGAAGCAGGTTAAACATGGTGGCAGCTTTTGTCACAAATCAATCCCACCCCATGCAGGAACACAGCTTCCCCAGTTCTATTGCTGCGACACTGAACAGTGGTTAGGTCATGCCACCTATCGTGATTGTCCTTGGCTGCATTTTTAAAATTTACCGAGAGGTAGCAGAAGTACACTTTAAATATGTTAGGTAAATTAGCTCAAGAAGTCAGCACTTTTGGTTTCATACGGGGCATCAGAGTCATTTGTTTGTTTGACCCAAACGCTTCCATACAGTAGGTGGACCTTCTTCCTCTTATTACTACTTCACCTGACTTTGAAAACACATTAAACCTTTTTGCTACAGAGCTACTACCGTTTCCTTTTTACTATATCAGTTGTTGCCAATTACTGATGAGTTTCTGCGAGCCAGTCTTGGTATTACAAGACTTACTTGGGACATGCAATACGATCACTTTGATTTTGTTTGATTTCTGCTATACTATTTCACCTGACTTCGATGGCACATCCAACCATTAAGCTACATGGACGTGTCCAGACATGACACTTAGAGGAATATCATCTCTATCACCAAGAAGGCCCAAAAGAGAGGATGTGGTAACTTAGGAAGTTCAAGCTGCCAATGTCAATGAAGCACTTCTACACCTCCATCATCACCTCCTCCATCACCATCTGGTATTCTGCTGCCACTGCCAAGGACAAGGGCAGACTGCAGTGCATCATTTGCTCTGTCGAAAAGGTGATCGGCTGCAATCTGCCACCCCTCTAGGACCTGCATGCCTCTGGGCCCTGAGGCGAGCAGGAAAGATTATATTTAACTCCTCCCACTGTGGACATGAACAGAATCTTTGAAGCATACCCCTTTGGCAGGATGTTGCAACACATCAGGACCAAACCTCACACCATAAGAACAGTTTCTTCAGTTTCCTCCAACTGCAGCTGGTCTCATCAACAATGTCTGGGACCCCCACTGACACTGACTCTTATCTTGCTCATCGAGGCTACACGTTACATTAATATAGTCTCCACATCTGGGTCAATGCTTTACATTAACACACATGTTTTGAGTTATTATCTCTGTACATTGCACTTTGTGAACATTTGTACATTACGTGGTCAATATAAAAAACAGATATATTTCACATTTTTAATATTTGTTTCATATTTCTTATTGCAAATTTCTATTTTATATTCGAGATTAGACTTTTGGAGTTTTTTTTTCTCTCTCTCGCTTACTGCGTTTATCGAGATCATTGTGTTTCAAAATACCTTGTACATGAAAACCTACTTGGCAGTAAACCTGATTCTGATTGTGCTACTGTCCGGTCCGGTTTCCCGTACAAATAATCCAGCAGACAAAGTCATACAAATGACGCAAGGTGAGAATTTGCTTTCAGACACTACTTTGCCCTTTTGTTTAAGAAACTGTGTTGCTTACTTGATGAAGATTCAACTGCCATAGTGGCCACTGTAGTTTCTTCTTCATGCTAGGAAGGAGAGGGTGCCATGAGGGGTTGCAATCAGGAACTACACCATGATATGCCATCAAATTCTAAATATTGGTATTTTATAAGAAGTCTAGTTTAACATCTTATTTAATCTTCTTTACTGTGTGTGAAATTAGTGATGTAAATAAAATCATTTCATCAACAGAAAGACCTAAACTCCCCCTCTCCTCAGGCACATTATGGACGTGATCTCCACTGGTGACATGGTTATAAACACTCCTCTAGCCAGCGTGACAAATCTGGCTAATTACGGACTGTCAGGTCAAATTGCACTCCAATTCATAGAGGACTGAAAGTGTAAACCAAGTATATTTAGAAGAACCTTCACACATCAACAGAAGCTCAGCTTTGACCTTCTCCTGTCCTTTTGTGGGTCTAAAATAACAAATCATTCAGCCTTGCAGAGATTTATTAGTCTTGTACTCGAACAAAACTACCTCTCCAATCTCTTGTGCGAACATCAGGATAGTTAATTGCAAACATGTTTTTTTTTTTACCATTTAATGAAGCTGAGATGTTCTTTGAAAATCTTTTGTACTTGTATTTGTTCATAATTTATATTTCTGTCTTGGAGTGAATTGCAGATCTCGAGTGCAATGTCTGAATGATCTGATCTCTGTTTGGGTTCACTCACCTCCTGCCCAGAAAGATCCCCCTCGCGTACCTAATTAACAATATATGTTCACACTTTCACTATCTTTGATGTATACAGACAACTCTATAAAAATTAAGCTTTGATTTTCCTTCAGTGTTGTATTCCCTTTTATACTACTGAGGATTTGGTGACCTTCTAAACCAAACTTGACTGAGGCAACTTTACAGTTTTATTTTTCTTTAATTTTTCCTCAAAACCTCACCTTAAAATGATTGGGTTGATTTGATTTGGAAACTGAACTTGAAAGGATTTCACTACCTAAAAATCTTGTAATGTGCGTTAGACAGACATACATGTCTTGCCTTTAGTGTCTGGTTGGAATTAATGAGGTGAAGAACTCTGGGCACTGTAATGTAGGGGTCTTTGGCTACAAAGCTGCTACAGTAAATTATTTATTGTATCATTAATTAATGTTAATGTCTTACTTATTTGCCAAAGTGAAACTTTTGGCTGTTATCTGGTTAATGCACTTTCTGCAAGCCAGTGTCAGTACTATGAGACTTACTTGTGACATGCAATACAACTACTTTGTTCCATCTCTGTTGTCCATACAGGGTCCAAGAACAGTCAGACTCAATCTGAACAGACCAGAGAGAATTAGACCTAAAATATGGTTGATCTAAATAGACCCAAATACAGAGAGGACAGTGCCATTGGACACATCATGATGCGTCACCGATTAATGAGTAGCCTTGGACAGAAAGAGTATCAGTTTTCACTCTCCATCTGCTTCAGAGCACCACAACACATGTGATCATCATGACACACCACTTGATCAGAGCTGGAAATGAGCGATTGGACCGAATCAATCAGACCTGACCTAACATACACTGAACAAAAATATAAGTGCAACACTTTTGTTTTTGCTCCCATTTTTCATGAGATCAACTCAAAGATCTAAATCATTTTCTATATACACAAAATAACCATTCCTCTCAAATATTGTTCACAAATCTGTGATAGTAAGCACTTAACTTTTACTGAGATAATCCATCCCACCTTACAGGTGTGGCATATCAAGATGCTGATTAGACAGCATGCTTATTGCACAGATGTGGCTTAGGCTGGCCACAATAAAAGGGCCACTCTGAAACGTGCAGTTTTGTTTTATTGGTGGAGTCTTGGGAGGGTCAGAAAACCAGTCAGTATCTGTCACCATTTGCCTCACGCAGTGCAACACATCTCCTTTGCATAGAGTTGATCAGGTTGTTGTTTGTGGCCTGTGGAATGTTGGTCCACTCCTCTTCAATGGCTGTGCGAAGTTGCTGGATATTGGCAGAAACTGGAACGCGCTGTCGTATACGCCGATCCAGAGCATCCCAAACATGCTCAGTGGGTGACATGTCCAGTGAGTATGCTGGCCATGCAAGAACTGGGATGTTTTCAGCTTCCAGGAATTGTGTACAAATCCTTGCAACATGGGGTCGTGCATTATCATGCACACATCAGGCACAACAGTGGGCCTCAGGATCTTGTCACGGTATCTCTGTGCATTCACAATGCCATCAATAAAATGCACCTGTGTTTGTCGTCCATAGCATACGAGTGCCCATACCATAACCCCACCGCCACCACGGGACATTCGATCCACAACATTGACATCAGAAAACCGCTCACCCACACAACACCACACACGCTGTCTGCCCTGAACAGTGAAAATCGGGATTCATCCGTGAAGAGAACACCTCTCCAACGTGCCAGATGCCATCGAATGTGAGCATTTACCCACTCCAAGTCAGTTACGACGATGAACTGTAGTCAGGTTGATACCCCCATGAGGTTGACGAGTATGCAGATGAGCTTCCCCGAGACGGTTTCTGACAGTTTGTGCAGAAATTCTTTGGTTATGCAAACCGATTGTTGCAGCAGCTGTCCGAGTGGTTGGTCTCAGACGATCTTGGAGGTGAACATGCTGGATGTGGAGGTCCTGGGTTGGTGTGGTTACACGTGGTCTTCAGTTGTGAGGCCGGTTGGATGTACTGCCAAATTCTCTGAAACGCCTTTGGAGACGGCTTATGGTAGAGAAATGAACATTCAGTTCATGGGCAACAGCTCTGGTGGACATTCCTGCTGTCAGCATGCCAATTGCACGCTCCCTCAAAACTTGCGACATCTGTGGCATTGTGCTGTGATAAAACTGAATGTTTTAGAGTGGCCTTTTATTGTGGCCAGCCTAAGGCACACCTAGGCAATAATCATGCTGTCCAATCAGCATCTTGATATGCCACACCTGTGAGGTGGGATGGATTATCTCTGCAAAGGAGAAGTGCTCACTATCACAGATTCAGACAGATTTATGAACAATATTTGAGAGAAATTGTTATTTTGCGTATATAGAAAATGATTTAGATCTTTGAGTTCATCTCATGAAAAATGGGAGCAAAAACAAAAGTGTTGCACTTATATTTTTGTTCAGTGTAAAATGGACCCGATCCAAGTTGGGTCCTGGGCTAACCAAGTAGTACATTTCTTATGTGAAACTTCTCAGACACTCCACTTCCACTGAAGAGATACAATCGTTTTTTTTTTTCTCTTTTATTGAATCGTTTACAACTAAGCTGCCATTGAGAATATTCAGCAGTCAAAGGTCACTTTATCACAGCACTTTGTATGGTAATGCTTTTCAAACAACTTGGGTCTCACAATTTATTTTGACTGAAACGTGAATCAAAAGCTCCCTTAAAAGTGTCACTGAAACAACAAAACCAGATATTTTAAGCTTCACAAATTCAGGATATATTGCAGAGCTTTTCTACCAGATTGCATTAGGCTGTCAGCTTCACCCCCTCAGGTTAGCTATAAGGTTTTAACAGCAAAGAGGACACAATTTGACCACAGTCAGCACAAGGAAGATGATATGCTTTCACGAGATTTTGACTTCAGCTTTGAATATATTACAAATGCTCGTGATTCTGCAGTATGTGATTTGAATGTTGAAGGTGTTTTTTTTTTTTCATTAAATTAAAGAATCTCTGCCTAAGGAGAATATGAAACCATGTTGCTTTTATGGTCCGGTGTCCTGCACACTGGCTTTTATCCTCTCTATCGTTTCCTACACAAATGAGAGATTGCAAGACAGCACCATAGTTACTAGAATATGCTTTATAGGTTCCACATACCTGCACTCACAGATAAACAAGCTGGTAGAAGCACAGGGCTGATAAATGACAAGCTGGAGAGCTGGTATTCTTTTTTTTGGGGGGGGGGGCAACACTTTCCACTTCCCACACATTTTCCTACTATGGATTTCTTGAGGACTCTGTGACTTAATCCATGGAAATATGTAACTGCTCCATGATCCCCGCAATAATCCACAATGCCTTATACTACATTGAAGTAAAAACAAAATGTAACCCATGGATAATGAATCAATTCAGGCTTTCAAATAAGAAATCCCATTAAAGGTCTTTCTGTCAATCCAGTTTTGTGTCTAATTCATAAAGCCAAGCGATGTTTTCCTTCAAAGGTCATAATTTACATCATTATTTCAGCACCAAAGTAAGGTCGGTACACTGGCTGATAAATGGTTGCCCAACAAATGTGATGGATGTCTTTTTTTTTTTTTTTTTTTCTTTCTGCACCTGTTTTATTGTATAGAGACAGCTGAAGAGAAAAAAACAGGAAATGCAAGTGAGAGATGGAATGACATGCAGCAAATAGCCACAGGTTGGAGTTGAACCCTGGGCCGCTGCTGCAGGGACTGAGCACGCACTCTATCAGGGCGCCCCTGATGTCTTTGAGCATTGATATCAGATGTGATATCACTGATGTCAACTATTTTAGTTAAGTTTAAAAAATTTTAAGCTCAACTAAAATTATTTCTATGGCTGCATTGACTGACATCTGAGAGCCGCCTTTGCGAGGAGTTGGAGTATTGTCACCGTCACTGACTAGAACGTGTCATTCTGTATGGCCTATAAATGTTAGGACTAGAGTATTACTGGATTTCTGGGGCAGGTGGTCATGCCAATATTAAGGAGTAAAAAATTTTGATATAGTAAAGACACAATATTTGCAATGATGCATCAAACACCTGTGACAAAGATATGGCATACAGGCAGAATACAGTTTAATAACAAACTTTATTGTCCAAAATGACACCAGCACACTGAAACAAACTTATTATATAATATTTATATTTTTTTGCTAAAAAATATAATTTGCAAAATACCCAAAAATATAAGATATACCAGTTTAATAATTATAAATAACTATGCATAAAAACAAATAGAACACAATTGGTCCAAATGACCCCAAGAATATTTTTCTGCATTATGTTCTGTAAAAAATAAAAATACATAAAAAGATAACATACACTGATACGTCATATTTGTGATAGGCCAATATGGCTTATGTATCCGGTGGTGCTATAATTAGTAAATATTTATTAAAAAGTTCAAATGAATGTGAAGCAGCACATAATTTAATACAATTCATTGTGATGGAACCCATATAGCGTAATGCACCTCCACACCACAGAGTCTAACTTCTTGAAACGGTCTGAATTTGAACAGGTCTGAATATTTAATTTTCTCCCAAATTGAAAACAAAGTTTTATACAAAGCATTTTTCCCCTGTATTTTTAATAAGATCACCTAGTGTTGGCTAACAATGACTGATTTACAGCAGCTGTCCCTTTACAACATTCCTCGATGTTTTCTTCAGAGTTAAAAGTTTGTTGTTTGTTGTTAGTCTTGACTTAAAGTTCACACATGAACTAGTTTCTGATTCTCTGTAGCTATTTCTTCAAAAAGTCAGTAGAAAAATAAAGGAACAAAGAGGCTTTTGTGTACAAAAGATTTTTGTTCCTGATGCAGTGAGCCTCTTGAACATAATTATGTAAAGTTTATGGCTATGTGTGAATGTCCTAAGATTCACTGTTGACAAGCCAAAAGACGAAAAACAACAACACGACATAAAAGAGGTTGGATAGTAACTATAGTAACTGAGTGGAGAATAATGGGAGGTGAAACTGATTTCCTCTGCCATTATAGACATTCAGACTGACTTATGCTGCCTTTGTGTGCCATCAACATTTTAAACTTGTTTTGTGTCTTCCATAAATGTATCCACTGGGTTGCCCAACAGCCATATTTCCACAAATCCACAATCTGAAGCTTTAATTCATGCTCTGTCTTCTTTGGCAAGAACGGAGCATGACCTTCATTCCAAAGTCTCTTAAAAGAGAATTGGTTGACCTCTATCAGACAGTGATTGTCACTTTTTCCACCCTCTGACCACTTGAGAGTACATCATCTATTAATCCTCTGCTGTTCTATACTGAAATTAGATATTGCTTGCAAAAGAACGGTGGGACAACAAACAACAAACATTAGTATATTTCTCTTAGTATACATTATAATATTCTTTCTTACTGATCACTGTCTTATCATCCTTACCCTCCTTAGGGTTATCTTCAGCGTTTCAGTACATTATTAAGCCTAGGTTTAGACACACAATTATTTAAAGTACATTAAAAAGTAGTACACAGCCATGTGTGTTTTCAGTCGTTTTGGTAATTTTCCCTGTTCTTTTCATGAAAATGCTTGGTGTGAGGCATTGATAAAAGGGTTAAAATGGTAAGGCACTCTATAAATAGTACACTACTTATTATCAACAGGGTCGTAGGAGGCATTTGATAATACTTCAAGCCAAGAGGAAAACCTAGAGAGTAAAACATGCTACAGCATCAAATGAAAGAGGGGGTGGACACAATAACAGAATAGAACAGAAACATATTGCAATAAATCCTGCCTTTGTGAAGCTTCTAATGCTCATATCTGCTCTATTGTAACTTTTGAGGCCATTGCTTGTGATGTATTGGACTACCTTTTTTGTGTGTTCCTTTTTATTTTGTCCACTCGTTGTATATTAAGCTTTTCACTTAATCTGGCAATGTTTTCATCAAGCATGGCATGTTGTCCTTTCATTTATTTATATGTCAGATCATCCATCAACATAAAGGGGTTTGGGGTGGGTACATAATTGTTTGCGTGATATCGAAGACATCACATATTGGATCAAGGTAATGCATCTTACCACTCTCTTCAGCAATTTTAAAAATTATTTAGATCAGAGCAGCTATCCAAGGTTAGAGAGAGATTACACATCAGGCTTCATTATGTATGAAGACTAGAGCTAAATGTTAATGTCAGCGTACTGTCATGGTCACAGTGACGATGCGAGCATAGCAGGTATACTGTTTAGCAGCAGGGGTGTCAAACTCAAATACACAGTGGGCCCAAATTAAAAAATTGCGACAAGTGAAGGGCCGGATGGGTTCAACGTTTATTGAAAACTTATTGAAACTACCTTATTGCACATATTAAACTTGGAACTAACAAGGCATATAGATTACTGCCTATAAAACAATATCAATTATGAAATAAAAATAAAAGCAATAAAATCAGTTTCATTAATTTTTCATGGCTCTATCTGCAGTTTTTCCTGAGTAATTTCAAGTGAAAATGTTTTCTGCAGGCAAACAACAGCCCAAAAGTAATTTACTTCAAAGAAAAATCAAATGTCCTGTAGTAGCAAGAGGAAAAAAATGCAAAAATGAAACTGCATTTAAAAACTGAAAATGCGTCAAAGCACCATTTGCTGCTCTGTGATGCTTACTAGTCTGAGCCAGATGCTTGGTGTCTCATCTTGGATACAAGTTCATCAATGTCTGGGGTCAGGCTCTGAGCTGAGAAAATTCTCAGGATTGAGTGAAGGTGTTCATCAGTAAGAGTTTGTGAAGTTTTGTTTTCATCTTCATCAAAGAGAACAGTTGTTCACACAAGTATGTGCTGCCAAACATAGAAAGGGTTTGAGCAGCCTGGGAGCCCAGCTGGAGCATTGTGTCGGGGATGGAACGTGAAAACTCTGCAGCCACAGATTCATATTTTGCCTTCAGTGTGTCACTACAAAGATAATTCATTCACGGGCCAGATGTGGCCCGCGGGCCTTGAGTCTAACCTTAGCATGTAAGTAGCAATGTTAGCACGCCAACATTTGCTAATCAGCGTTGATTAGGTACAGCTGAGGTCATAAATGTCTGATAATTCAAATTAAAGAACTGATGATTGGATTGAGCTCGACAGTTGAATGTCACAGAAAAGTCTGAAGCAAATTGTGCAATCTCAGAACCCTCTTGATGACGATTTCCAGGCCAAGACTTACTCTGCAGTCCAATCAGCAAGTCCATATGTGAGAATGAAGAGAGAGGCAGACAATCCTGCTAATCTCTATACACAAATATGCATGAACACATAAAATAAAAAAGCTAAATCGTCATCAGACAATAGTTGATGGGTGCCCAGGTTGCATTTTGGCAAATGTGTTCTGCCCACTCAAATGCGACTTACCAATACTACTTGGACGACAAATGCTATCAGTGCTGAAATCTTGGTCCCTCGCCTACAGATTCTGCATTCATATGAAGATAGAGATAACATTTTGAATGGCAGGCCATTCATTGCACTAAAATCTCATTGTTCCACTAGGAGGAACACCATTAGATTTCATCCTTCTGAGAGCATAAATATCTATAGAAAATAGAAGTGGTGGAAAAAATTGAAATCAGGATTAGGTACAAACCATTTGTCTTTGTCTGAATAAGGTTTACAAATTGGTTTGAGGATCATCTTTATTATATTGAGTCACACAAGGACCAATAAACTATGAAATACCAAAGGCTGACATCATATAACAAGTTAACCACCAACCTGAGAATGATGTAACTCTTGAAGACCACATGTAACTTGGTGTGTAAAAAGTAGTGAGAAAAGAAGTGAAAATGGACTGCTAAAAGGATAATGGTTGTAACATCCTGCTTCTGCCGTGTTGATAGAAATAAACTTGGCTTGACAAAGTTTGCATTTGTTCTAAGCACTACAGCTCACTCAGATCTAACTATTGCAGGTACAGGACTATGGCAAATGGTGGACATGGAATCTACCAGAGAAATCAGGTGATTCAACTTCAAATGTATCAAATTTATTCCACCTGGGTGTAGCAAAAACATTTAAAAACCCCTTTATTTCTAGAATAAGATGGTGTTAAAGAAATGCCCAGTTCAGACTTAATCCAGAAGAACATGCAATATGGACTATAACATTTTGTTTGATGAAGGGGTCTTTGAGCTTACTGATAGGACTGTTGGGTACACACACAAACAAAAAAAGGTTACACCTTTAAAATCTACACCATATGAAATATGACTAATAGCACTGTAGAACTTTAAAACCTCCCTCCGGCATTGATTCACTACTAGACAAAAGGCATTTTCTAATTCATCACAGCTACTCCAGCGTTTGGGCATTAGGTATTTGCAGATAGTGATTGAGCAGTGAAAGATCAGAGAATGATGCATTAAATTTGATGGTGGGATTAAACTGAGCTGTTATGTTTAGAGGTGTTTTTGGGATCTAATCACTGACTGAGATAGTCATAGAGTAAAGTGTGATTACTGTGCTGTGCTCTTTTATCTGAGTTGGCTGTCGTCATTTCTGTCCTCATAGTCAGACAGTCTCACCCAATTTTCTGAACTTTTGTGCATCCCCTTTTTTGTAAGGTGAAGATATAAAATTCAAAGCATGCAATCCATTTTTTTTCTATCACACAAAGGTTCACACTTCCTCAACGTCAGGCAAAACCAATTAACCTAAAACTACACCAGTAGAATGGGGTACATAAATGGCACATTGGGAAAAGAGGATTAAAATGTTCATTGTGTACATAATTGCTTCGCTTGGCAAAATGTCAATGCTCTTCTCAATTTCCAACAGACAAAATCTGGAATTGCTTTGCTGTACAATGAGGAGACCAACAATACCTATGATGTCTGCCTGAAATTGACCAAAGAGGTATTAACCATACAGAAGCTGGATGTGGTTTGCACAAGTGGAAGTGAATCCCAAGTAAATGTAAGTGCGCCCGAGGGCTTGAGACTTGGCATTGTAATTCATGCTGCATAACTCCAGAATACTGTTTCAGTGTTCACAATATCTTTTTGCCAATAAAAAACTCCCACTTTCTAAAGCACAGAACTGTTGTATTGCGAAGACAGACGACTGGCGGTCTGGGCTTAAGCATCAAAGTAAGCAGATAAGTTTTCATTATGGAGAGACTAAAGTGGAAATGAAAAATCTTTGGGCTGCACTGCAGAGTTTACTGTTTGTCTGAGAGAGTCATTTTAGCAAATTTCACTGCAGAAACTTAACACTATTCGTTCTCATCTTTCTTTTCAGGGGGGTGCAGAGCACAACGTACCTGTGGTTATTTCTAAGATTTTCAAAGATCAAGTAGGTAAGAAAGTATCTTAATTCTATACTGCAATTTGGATTTGAAATGGTTGTTAATGCAGTGGTAAATGTCATGAATCAGGTTGATTATAGAAATGTTAAGTTAGACAGAGATACTAAATACTTTACAGGTGACATTTTTAATGAATAATGAATGACAGCATTGTTAATAAAAAAATAATAATAATAACCTGTATAAGTAAGTATTAGTACATAATCAAAGATAAAAGTTACCAATTTGGAAGAGAGAAATGTGTTCACAAAAGCTGAGATGGAAGGTTTATCAGTCTCATGTCTGAGTATTTAAGGGCTTCTCCAAATCTCCAATATTTCTTACATTTATTTCTTCGACAGGCTTACAGAAAGAGAAGTAAAAAGATGCAGCAGAGCCTACTTTTCCCACAATACAAAAGCATCTTACATTAGAGACTCCTTGCCTTGAAAATGCTCACATCTTTCATAACCATTGTAAAACTCTGCCAATTTTATGCTACTTTAATGTGGAGCTGGAATCAGGAGGTGTTTAGTTTAGCACAAAGACTGGACACATGGGGAAACAGTTAGCCCGGCTCTTAAAATCCCTACCAATACCTCTAACACGGACTCAGGTTAGAGATGTTGGCGTCTATATGCTAAGCTAGGGTAAACCTGTCGTGATTTCAACTTTATTGCATGAGATTAGCATGTATTCCTTCTTCTAACTCTCACAGGAGACAAAACAATATTTTGCTCTAAAACACAAGATGAAAACTTGTAATCTTTCCATATACATTCAGCATATTTCCTGTCATCGTTTGGTTAGCAAGAAGAGAATGTACTTCAGTCATGTTTGGTAGGAGCTGATGACCTCTCAGTCTCCTGTTATGGATGATTACAGCATCACATGAGTGAATCATTTCCCTGTAATTTGTCTTTTTGCACACATCCCCATTAAGACCTTTTTACATACGAGAGAATCATGTCTTCATATCCCCGGGGACGTTAAGAGCTCTTTTCACAGAGCTTTCCAAATCTTTTCACAACAGAGCTTTCATTGTTTCCTCCCGTGCTGCTGCAAATGAGTTTATATCCTGATTAGTTTCAAATTTCATGCTTTCCTGTGTTCTTTCTCTGAGCTGTAGGATGTTGCCAGTGATTAGTCAGACAGAGATACTGATTGCTATTTCCACCACATTACCATGTATGAAATGAGCAATTATTTTCTAATGTTTTCATTAACCTCTGACACTTGACAATTGACGCCTGCAGCTGATCAGACAGGGAAGCTGTTCGTCGGGGATGCTGTGTTGCAGGTTGGTACATCAGTTCATGACTTATTTGCTTCGAGGTTGATTTGGGTCACTGCCAAGAGTGGCGACTTGTTGCATCTTAATTTGAAACCTCTCCTGTTTTGACAGAGTATAATTTCATTTAGGAAAGAGGAGGAGAATATTTTCAACTGCATGATTTTAATCAAATGAGCCTGTGGTTGTCCCTTTGCTCTTTTTTTAAGAGATAATATTGTGGTCAAATATATTCTATTTATCTACAAAAATACTTCATTGTCAGATTCTGTGGTAGATAAATCATGAGGTCACCAACAAGTAATGTTTTTTTTTTTCCATTGGAATAATTATCTATACCCAAAAGTGTTATATGTAATGATATTCATTTAATCTTTTAAAAAGTTCATTTGAATCTGTCTGGCAGGTTTATTGGATGTGTTCTTTATCTAGAATATCAAGTAGACTCACTGGACAGACAAGCAATATCAATATTCATATCGGACATTATTATGAGATATATTATGAAATGAATTGCTATTGCTTCCACCTTTTGATTCACCAGTTTCATGTTCATTTGCATATGGATTATTTGAAACGACACACTGCACAATATTGCATATACTTACATACCTACATACGAGATGCAGCAAATCAGGGGCAGGTTTATAGACACCCAGACTCTTTGTAGTCACTGGATCTGTTGCAATCATTTTGCATCTCTTCAAGCTCGCTTTACATCTCTGTGTTTTTGTGTGGCTGTAGTGCATCTCTTTGTGGCCAGTTTGGGTCTCTCTGGTCATTTTTGGCTCGTTTCTGTTTGTATTGTCAAAGGATCTTCGTCATCCTTTTGTGTTGCTTTGTGGTCATGTTGGGTCTTTGTCAATGTTTTTGGTCTTTGTGCTTGTGTTGCGTCTCTTGTCGTTTTTGGTCTTTGTGGTGGTTTTTGGTTTGTTTGTGGCCATTCTGCGTCTCTTCATGGTCATTTTGTATCACTTTGTTGTCATTTCTGCCATTTTCTGTGGTCCCTTTGGGTCTTTGTGATCGTTTGACTTTCCAATAAGAAATGTTTGGTCACTTCATACAGAGGTTTAGTCCAGTGATCCTAGGCCTGCCCCTGTAGGTTTGATCAGTGACCCATCCATCATACGAACAAGTCAAATACTTGTCACCTTCTGACTCTAGTAGAGGTATCAGGGCTTTGCTAAAGTACGCACTTTCCACTAAATATTTATTTATTTGCTTTTCCACTCTCTTTGTTGGTTTCTTTAGGTCAATGGCATTAATGTAGAGCCTTGTACTCATGAGGAAGTTGTGAGTATATTTGTAATTAACTGTTGTAAAAATCCAACACGCTGCTCCATCTATCCATCACTGTTTAATTCTTCTCTGAAGTTCATCATCAAAATGGCAGTGGCTATCAACATAGAGCAGCACATCAACAATCTGAGTTGTCATCTTGGTAGGAGCCAGTTTTTTTTTTGGTTTACACTGTGACAAATTGAAAAGATTGAAAAGGAGTAGATTGGTATCAAAAGCTGTACAGGAATTGAGGGCGCTAATGTTTGGGAGCGTTTTTCTACAATTTCACATCTCTTCTTGTTAAATATTTTCTTTATTCTCTGCCACCATCCCACCCACACACACTCTCTTCCCATGGCTGTCATTTCTTTCTGCCCCAAACAGCTGTTCACTGTATTCACCTCCAAAGCGTCAAAACACATAATGAGCAGTTTCTCTTCAGAACAAAATCCAAAGCTTTTAATGGCAGGCTGTCACATTTGCAGTACTGACAGATGCGCAGGGTAAAGTAACAAGGGCTACCACACAATGCTCGTGAGGATAGCGAGGGTTTTGATAGCAAAAGTGCATGTAGGTTACAGAGAAGTAAGCTTGCATTATGCGTTAGACATAACAGTTGGATGTATCATTTGCTCTTTCATTTTCCATGATGCATGGAAGATGGAAACATTTCATATTTTATCCATTAAATCTAACCTTACTTGAATGCCTCTTTCAAACTACAGCATAGCATGACCATGATATTTCGCTTAGACATCAGATATTCAGAGTGTAATTACTTCACGGTGTCAGCTGTCACTTGGCGAGAAACAGCGGCCTTTGACTTGTTTCTTTTATAGTTTAAGCGATGTTACTTCTGTCAGGCTTTAACTTGATGATTACATTTTCTCCACTCATCTCCTGTTTATATTTTGTTTGCTCAAGCTGTGTACAGCTTGACATGACTGTGGCTCGTTTGAGTCATATGAGATTAGATTTTACCTCGCTGCATCACTCACAATCTCTCTCCCTCTCTCTCTGTCTGTTTCGCTCTCTCTCTCTGACTATCTATCTAAATTTCTCACCTCTGTCAGGTTCACCTCTTGCGCACTGCAGGAGATGAGGTCACCATCACTGTTCGGTACCTCCGAGAAGTTCCATCGTTTCTGAAACTGCCTCTAGGTAAGAGTTCTGAAGTTTTGATGCTATGCAATCTTACAATAACCTTCATTTGACTCAACTTTTCTTTTTCTTTTTTTTTTGGCAATAAAGGAATAAACCGTGCTTATGGGAGATTGTCTTTTTGCCCACTTTGACGCTTTAAAGCAGTTCAATAGATGAGCATTTATTTCAAAGTAATAGAATGTCATGCTCAGTGGCCTGAGGCAAGCAGTAATGTCAGAAACACCCAGAGCTGCAATGCCCTGCTCCTGTAGTTACCTTCAGCAGCTTGAAGAGATGAAAACACAAGACGCTAAAATCATCCATGTGGAGCCGGTAAAAGTTGATATTGGCAAGCAAGAAAATGAGAACGTGAAGCAGCTCTCAAGACAAAAAGAAATTGTAAAATTTGGAAAGTTTAGCAGAGCACTGTCTTAAAATAAGGGGAAGTTTCTTTTTTATAAATCATGTAGAGGAGTGAATGACCTGAAATAGCTTCAAAAATCATCAACTGTGAACAACAAAAATAGCAGGTAACATGTTGGAGAAACTAGAAGCTAATTAGTAAGTTGCTAACCCTGAACATGGATAATTTAAAGCCTGTGAATAATTAGTTTCAAATCTTCATTTTTTTTCTCAGCTCAAATATCCATTAACAATATTTCAACAATCAGTTAAAATAAATAAATAAAAAGATATATCCCTCGTCGACGCCTATGTATAATTAGTCTAACCCTGAAGGACTGTGTGGGTGTGGTGTAATAATTAACACTCAGGAATGTGTGGGTGTGGTTTGATTGGATTTAATTATAGTACTGCAACAATTCCACTGCAGATGATTAATTGATGAGTTCATGGAAAATGACGAACAATTTTGATGAGTCATTTCTCAAGCAAAAACGCCCAACATTTGATGGTTTTAGCTTCTTTAACAGGTCCTTCTGCTATATCATCATAGTAAAACTGAATTTTTGTTTTATAGGGCCAAATGATTAATCAGGGAAAATGGCAATTATATTGTTAGTTTAGTTACTTTCAGGCAGAGATGTATAAAGTACTGGAGTAAAGGAGTGGAGTAAAAGTACAAGTGCTATATCAAAAAACTGACTTGAGTAGAAGTTGAAGTGTTCTTTAAACACCATGCTTAAGTGAAAATACAAAAGTATTTAAAATGTTTTGTACTTAAGTATTGCAAGTAGAAGTAAAAAAAACGCTACTCAAGTACTGAAAGTAAAAGTACAAGTAAAAATACAAGTACAAGTACTGTTGTTTATATTATTTCAAATATTTATTAAGGCACAACTTCTAATGTTACAGTGTTACAATGTTCATGGTAGAGTTCTATGGTTTCCCATGGTCTGTGAATGCGTCTGAATGAATGCGAGAGCAAGGGGGCGTGGGAGCAGGTGAGAGAGACCACGCCTGGGTGAGTCAGGTGTATGACGTACAGCGCACGAGCGAGGTTGATGTGTGAGACCGGGACTGTTCTGTTGGTTTTTTTGGTGTGGTTACGGCCGACAGTCACCGAGTCCTGTAACCAAACGTTCAGCAATAAATGCAGGTTTGTTGAATAACGCCTCGTCATTCATCACGCGTCCAGGTGGATGCTACAGTAGTAACGAGTAACGATTCAGCACATGAAAAATGTATTGGAGTAAAAGTATTAAATTAATTAAAAAATTATAGTGCAGTAAAAGTGGAAGTTGGGGGAAAAAATTATACTCCAAAAAAGTACAGATACTGCATTTTAGTACTTAAGTACAGCACTTAAGTAGTTCCACTTCGTTACTATACATCTCTG